>NW_008624509.1:0-9350 GCF_000691845.1 Merops nubicus | reverse complement strand
TATATATATATATATAAATAATCTATTTATTTATTTATTTATTTCCCAGGAGGTGTTTTCTGTTTAGTTGAGACAATTGTTACCATGAGCAGCACTTCAGTGTTAGCTTAGTTTTCTTTGAAAATCAAAGTCTGGTTTGGAAAAAAGGCCATTCTGGGTGATCAGTATTCAGCTTAATTTAACACACTGGGAAGGTACTTTATGGCAGTCCATGACTGAACTGACTGTCAGAAATTGCTTGGGTATTTGGGAATCTTCCACCTCAGGGTTTCCTTTTGTTTGTGTGTGTGTGTGTGTGTGCTAAGGACTATGAGTATATAAGTGCACAGCAATCCAGCTCTCTGAAACACAGGAGAAATTCTTCCATGTTGTGGTTCTCATGGTCTCTTGACATTATCTGAGTGGGAAGGGAGCATTTTTTCTCTTGAGAAGGTCTAACTCTTATTTGTCTTTGCCATTAAACCTAAATGGGGTCATCTTTGCACACATGCATCAATTGTACACTCAGGGTACAGACTGAGGTAATTATTTGAGCGCAACATCCATACCAGTCTTTCTCCTAGTGAAAGGCTATTAATATGGAGACTATTATATGTCATTAAGGTAATAACGTTGCTGAATACGTTACCAAAGTTAATGACTCTATATTCCCTAGGTGTTCTGGGCTTAGTTTGGTAGGGACATGTAAAAAATTCTGCTTGCCAGGTGGGAGGAAATTTACCTTTCAAAAGATTGTTGCTTCAGCAGTTTGATAGAAGTCTTGCTAAGCAATGCTAATAATAATAAATGTTCCCAGCCTACACTTGTTTTGTAATTGCCATTCAGCAGAAATTACTCCAAGTGAATAAACTCCATAATTCTGACTACAGAGGTGGAAATTATGATGTTGTGTGTAGCAAGTTCATTGATCCAAAAGGATGAGACATTTATAGAAAATACTGATACAATATAGAGTTATAATAGTGAAGAGTAAGGAAAACAATTAAAAGGGCTTTAAAACTTAAGTGAAGAAGCCAGCCTCAATCAGGAGATGAGGAAGGGACTTGCTGTGAATGGTTACTCTGTTGAACACCTCTCTGAAATGACTGACTACTGCCAAGGGTTGTGGCCTGGATGAGGGATATCGCAGATCTGATCTAGACTTTTCCCATGAGGGCAGTGTTCTGCAGGTGTCCCAAGAAGCCATGCTCATATACATGGCAGAACTGATGGCTATGGTGCTGGCATTAACTCTTAGTGAGCAAATAGCAGATAAGGACTTGTATCTGAGTTGTGTTGCTCATCTCGTACCATTTTTCTAGTCCACCTTTTATGATGACTAGTGTTCATCAGGCAGATCCAAGTGTTCCAAAGAGGCCAGAGTCCTGAATGCATACTGAATTTGTGTGGTCAGCCATAGCTTGCCTGCGTTTCTGGGCTCTGGCTATCACAGCTTGTGTCTGATGAGGGAAAGGAGAGGCAGGGTGAGCTGGGCTAAAGCCAGGAGTAATAAAAACCTAAAACTGCTAGCTTGTTGGACAGTACTGGCTCCCAAACCCTTATTTTTATTTGCACGTAGAAGTGTAAAGGCTCCAGTTTCATTCCTTGGGGATAATTGATCCTTAAGCAGTAGAAAAAAATGCAATATGAAAATGGTGAGCTGTCTTGACAGAAGCATGTCAAAGTAAAATTTATTTTTTTTTTTTAGGCTGTTAACTATGCTGACTAACAGAGAGTTGGTTAATTCTGTAAGGATAATGTTTTGGGCAAATGCCCAGTCTCCAAATGCCTGCAGGCAAACTTGTCCATATTTGTGGTATATTTGAGGTCTAGTGTTTCTCCTCTGGGCCATATATTTTAAGAGGAAATTTTAATGGAAGGAAACATTGTTGCAGAGTAACAGCCTTCTCTGAAACATTTTCCAAAGAAATGTTAAGGCCAAAGGTCTTGTTTTTTCAGGGCAAAAGATGTGAATCCTCTAATATTTACTTGGTTATAAATAACAATGGGCAAGGCTCTACGCATGGATTTCTGGGAGATTGTATCAGTGGAAGTTATTCCCCAAGCTGAGCAACAGCAATGGCTGTCTTTAATTGTTGCATCCTCTTTGGCACAGAGATCAGCATTATTAAACAGATAGCAAATAATTGTAATAAATTTGTAGGGTTTTCATTCCTCTGCTTTGGTGCCTCCTATTTCTCTTCAATCCCAACAAGAACAAAAATGTGTCTTATTTCTAATAAGAGGTAGCAGGTTGACACTGAAGGAATCTTGATTCTAAATATTTTTGTTCTTTAGACATAGCAACAGTGATGCAGACTATATTAATACTAGGTCTGTGCAGATGATAGGAGAAAGTTCCACCCAGGGAGGGAAGCACTTAACCTGGATGCTGCAGGGTGCTGCTGTTGAATGACCAACTGGGCTTGGGCAGGCAACTGTGTACTCATGCTTTTCTTCCCCCATCTGTAAACAGAATGGAAAATTATTCCTTAGATAGCTGCTGTTTGAAAATGCTGTGTTAGTTTCAACTGAAAAGAAGATCTGCTGGTATCATTGCTAATAAATACATGAATGTTAACAAATTCAATTAACAGATTGGTTTGCCTCTGACAGTGAAATTCAGCCTCTTAGAGTTCAGGTCTTACAAAGCTCAGCATGCAATTTATGCATCACCAAAGAGTTAACATAAAACCCGGGTGATGCATAAGCCTTGCTAAAGAGGCTGAAGACCAGAGCCCTCATTGTGACTTGACAGTTCCAAACAGCTACAGAGTTTGAGGTGTGTTTGTAGACTCATGGATCTGCCTAGAACCACAGGGCAGTGCTGGTGCATGTGAGGCATCTGCCTCGTTCATAGGCATCACTGGGAAAATGCCTAGATGTAAAATTAAAATAAATAGGGAAATGCACAGCAATAATTCTTAGAAAAGGAGTGCAGCTGGTGGTTTGCTTTCGATGTCAAGACTGAATTTATGGTAACTATACTGAGTGGAAAATGTATTTGGTAGTAAATGCATTAGATAAGACCTCACATAGCAAAAAAGAAGGAAAAATAAATTAGTACTTTCCAAGCAGTGATGAGGTTTTGTGTAGATGCATGTTTTTGTTAGTAGTTATTGTAGAAAAAAAACCAAAATTGGCCTCTAATAGTTACTAGGTATCATTCCAAAATCTTGCAATGCAGCATGTTTTTTTTTTTCTACCTGGGTATGACAGGTGTTTAACTTTTTACAAAGTTGTGGCTAAACTTTGTAGGATGCTATAAAGTTTAAGGAACCCAACAGATATTCCCTCTGTAAAGTGTTGTGTACTATCCACACCTAGAAAATTACACTTAATATCCAGTACTTAGAAAAAGAAAATAAAAAAAGTCACAGGGATTAAATGACAGAACTACTTCTTTTTTTGGTAGTTGTTGGTGCTATCATATATGCTAAAGGCATTCCAACCAAGGGCATGTGGCTGTGATGGTATTTGATGTACAATCAGTTTTAGGGAACAGCCTGTGCCTTGTTAATATAATCCATAAAAGGCTTCCAAACTTCCTGAAACCAGTTCCTTCTGTTTCCAAGTCTGCATATGATCTCATAGGAAATGATCCGGGAGAGGCCGACTAACCCTTTTGCATAATCAAGGTAACACTGTTCTTTTAATGCCTAAGGTGACTTGCTTCACTGATACAAGCTCAGTGATCCACTTCCCTTCTGTCGCCAAATCCCTGTTACCAGACTTTGCAATGATTTCAGTGGCATTAGATTAAAGCATAAGTGAGAGGACTGAAGTGTGACTTAAAGACTGACTTTGATAATGCCATTCATTTGCTTTGTCACTCTTTTTTTGTCTTAGCTATTTCAAAATCCCTAAACCACTTGGCTGCCCAGTGAAATATGAAAGACAGAAATGCAAATACATAACATGAGTGGGCAAGATTTATTTTGCAACAGGCTTAGAGGCAGGTGAGCAATCTGCACCTTGCTCAAGTTTCAAGCAGTAGTAGCAAGACAGTGAGGAAAATACCCGCCCTGCATATAGATTTGATACTGTAAAACCTCTAATATGCACATTAGCAGTAGATATAGCAAGTGTGTTCTTGTATTGAGAGCCCTTTAAAACCTTACTTTCTGGGATGTTTACATGAACTCAGATTGCCTCATGCAGTGCATGTTCTTTTATATCCTTGGGATACCCAGGATTTCCTTAATATATCCAGCCCAAGAAGGGAAACACTCCAATGAACTTCTATCTCTGAGAGCCTTGTACGGCAGCTCGTGTTGATCTTCACTGGCAGGGGAGAGAGAGCAAAAGTGTCTGGGTTTTGTAGCCGTGCAGAAGTACAATTATGGTCTAGTTCATGTGAATAGGTAGTAACTGCACCAGACTGAAATTACAGTGAGCTTAAGCAGCGGGCTCTGTGGCACTCTACTTATTGCAGAGTTGTTAAGTTTGGCACTCTGCTCTGGGCTCCAGTCAAACATTTTCTTAACCATATTAGGTTATATGGAAATTGGCCAACCAGCAACAGGCTTTTGATCTACTTATGGTTTGTGCTCATAGTTTATGGAGTAGATAGCCACTGCTTTCCTTAAGAACCCACAGGTTTGATAAAATAAGACAAATAGAACCCTTTAAAATCCGACTTTAAAGTTTGTTAGCAAAAAAAGACCATTTCCCAAGACAAAGGAACTAAAAGTTGACACTATTGTAACACAAATTTGTGGTTCCCTTGTGCTTTTCGTCCATAGGAACCTGACTGCCTAAGGCACAAGCACACCCACTCCCTTTGGCAGATTCACCCAAAGCATGGTAGCCCCCAGCAGAGGGGCAGGGTGAACAAGTGGATAGGTAACTCTTTAAATTGTTGCAACAAGGTTTGCTTGAATTTAGCAGGTGGAGCTTTTTGTGTCCTGATACTACTATCAACAAGGTCCACTTATGGGCCTGTCTTGTTTCCTGGAGAAAACAAAGAGAAACAGAAAACACTAGATATTGGGTTATTTCCCTCATTATTGCAAGTTATCTCAAAGCCAAGCAGAACAGGACCTGGTATTTATTTTCATAACTCTTCTTCACTATGGGTGAATGAGAGACAGGAGCCACTGGTGAGTGTCCCATTTTGGACACTGTTCATCAGTACCTGCAGGCTGGTCTACTTGTGTCAGGGATTGCCTAGTCAGAGCTGTAGTTTATACCTAGGGTAGTGCAAAAGCAACAGGCCTGACATGTCTGTGTTGCTTCAGGGTTAAGAATGCCTGAAATTTCCCCAGCCAGGGATAGCATATTCCGCTGGGGAAATTTCAAAACTTGTTTTGAACCTAAAATTTCAAAATAGAGTGTTTTCAGGATTTAGCTGACAATTTTTGCATTCCTGAAGGACATAGTAGGTATATTATCAGGTCTACTCCATACTCTAGTAGATTTTGCTATTAAAATGACTTTTTTAGATCAAAAAGTGCTTTCATAATTTTTACTTTACTGCTACTCCCTGTAGCTGTAAACTCTTGTTTCAGTAAAGTGATTCTTTGCCCTCGTTAACGCTCTTCTAATCCTTGCAGATATCTGTCATATCCCCTTCTTAGGATTTACTGAGTCGATGCATCCTTAGCTCTTTTAATCTGTGTAAGTCAGTCCCTCTCTGCTTGCTTAACATTTTTATGGCTCTCTTGTGATCTTCCTCTGGGTTGTTATTGTCATTCAGGAAATGAGTTCTTCAGAGCTGAATAAAATATTCCAGGTGTGATAGGGATATTACCTTTCTACCCTGTGCATTTGCCTTTGTGTTTAATTTAATATTGCTTGGACTCTTTCTGTTACCACATCATGCATTATTTGATGTGTACTCCTAAGAAACAGGAGGTCTTAAACATGGCTACGTTTGAACTCTGAGCCTTTTGATTGTGAATTTTGGTAACACCTTTCAAAGATGCAAAAATGGCTCAAACCTTGCCCGTAGTTTGTAGCTAAAGACAGAACTGTGCTTCTAGGAAGCTGAAATCCCCTCGTGAGTTCTCAACCTGCTTTTTGCTGATGATGTGTGATTTATACATGTCATTTGACTTCTTGACCCCTGTGTCTTTATGTGTTAGAGGATGATAACTATAATAGCAGCATTCCGTAAGGCTGCTGTGAATGTTAATTCAAGTTTGTACGTGATCTGGAAAATATAAATAAGTGGAAATGTAAAATATTTGGGTAAAAGGCTACAGCAAACCACATTACATGACCTGTAAGCTTGTGTTGTCCAGGCTTGTGGAAACTGAGGAGGACCATCATTAAGAATTTTGGTTTTGCATAACCATTTGTCACTTTGTTTGCTAAAAGAAGGGGGAAACTAAAGAAAACAAAAAGGGTGAACTTTATATTGAGCATAACCTCTGTAAAATTCACTAAAGACCCACTGAAACTATGTTTTTAACATGTCCAAGTTTGCTTTGTTGTTTTGCCCAGCTGTTGAATTTTATTTTGAGAGACCTGCACAAGCAAGTATGCAATCAGCCAAAAATCATGGAAAAGGAAGTGAGCCTGTCTTTTGTTTAGGTGTGTTTATGTCAGCACAAAATGAATGCATTATCATAAAAAAAAATGTATCAGAGCTAGGGGTAGACCGTGAAGAGAATAAAATATTATTTTCACATGTACTCTGAATCTATGTAAATCATGACACGTCACAAATGCTTCTTCTGTACCCAGGCTGCTAATCCACACTTTGGCACAGTTTATGGATTTACTGGATTAAAGAAACTGCGTCATACTCTGCTCCATGAAGCAGATGCAGCTGAAGGCAGATTTGTCCAACTTGCCTCTGCCTGTCATCTTTGTAAGATAAAAAGTTGGTGACTTTTTCCCTGCAGAAACAAACAGTTGATATTAATTTGTGAGGAGACGGTGTTTATTGGTAGTATATACCTGGTGAGGAGTTCTCTCAGTACTGTAACCTGAGTACCAGGCTGACTCATGGGCAGTATTTTTAATCAGGTCCAGTACTGCTTATGTGAGTTGAGAAATTTACAGTAATGGTCCCTGAGGCTTACAAATATATTCATGGTTTATAGTTTCAGTAAGCTAAGTTTATATTTGGAACTAAACATTCTGAGGTGGCTGAGGATAAACATAGTTGAAATAAAAGTTGTCTTACTGATAGTTGAATTTTTGTCTGTATATACCTGCTTATAGAGTTTGGTGAGTGAAAGACTACAAAGCTACTTATGTGAAATTTCCTGCTCAGGGGAAAGCTTTTTGTCATAGACTGGGCCACGGGTGAGAACTGAAAGGTGCATGAAAGGTTTGAACAGTGCAAGAAGGATGCATAAAGGCACATGAGATTTTGGGGCAGGAAGGAGGAGGTTCTAGGTGACGGTGTTCTGCATTCCTACAACACATCAGGCTAAGACAAGGTAGATGGAAGTGCAGCCTCAGAGCCGAATTCATTCAAGGGAAATGGGGAAGGGGTTAGAGAGCAAAACACTTCTGTAGGTTCCCATTTTAGGTCTAGTACAGAAATGAGGTTGGCTGTAGTTTGGTTTTCGCAAGAAGCATTTATATGGAATTTTGATCTTAGTAGACTTCCCAAGAACAGCTACTGTCCAGAAGATATTCCAGCTAAAATCTTCTGAGAGCAATTTGAAAATGTTGGCACTAGTTCTTCTGAACTCTGATCCAACTTCAACTATGAGAGGAACATTAGAGGTTCTGATTTGGATCTAAATGCCTCCTCTCTACTCTGTCCAGCCTGCACATAAAATGTGCAAATAGAACAACAAGCAACCCCCAAAATGACCATTTATAAAGAATATGAAAGTAAAAATGTACCAAATTTATATTTGACTAGACTAAGGCATAGTTTTAACTACAAGCAGTTACAAGCTGTGGACAGCATCTCCTCAGCAGCAAAAGAGAAGAGTGTAGCAAGGTAACGTGGCACAGAAACCAAAGTGACCCACACTGCACGTGCTGAAAACATTGCCTGAGTTTAGGCTGGCTTTGAGCAGCCTTAGCAGAAAACCTTCTTGCTATAGTATTGTTGTTGTCAGTACCATAACTGAGTTGTTACTGGCATGTGCATGTGGACCTCTCCCTGGCTTGATCTTAAGCCACCAGGACTGAGCAAATGGATTGAGCTGTGTGAGCAGAGACAGGAACTGAGCAAGATGACTTGTTTTTCTGTACCTCAGTTTTCCTACTGGGAATAACATGACTGGCAGAGCCAGTGTAGGCAATATAGGCTTGATCAGGAGGAGTATTTGTACGTCTGTGACACTATACACCTCTGTTCATGTGAATACTTAGTGAGCTGAGATTCCTGCCTGGTTTCCAACTTAAAACAGACAAAAATAGGCATGTGCAGAGAGGTAGCAGAGATGTGGACTGACTTGTCTAGGGGCCATAGAGTCTGTCTAGAAGAGGACTGGGTTTGGAGCCTGGTTCCCAGTAAGGTCGTCTGGTGGCTGAGAGTAAACCCCTCTAGGGTGTAAATATTAACTTCTCTGATATAGGCAAAAGACAGTTTTTGTTTGAGCTAACGGGGTCTCAGACCCTCAGAGGTGGTCCCTTTTAAGGCCATCTCACTTTATTAAAAGGTTCAACTGTATGAAATGAATATGCCTGTGACAGCAGGAAGGCTGGGATGGCTGGGCCCAGAGAACTCAGGTCTTTCCCAAGCCTGAGCATGAATCTGAATCAGCTGGTTACAGCCCAGGCCCCAACATCAAAGTCTCCAAAAAACTAGTAAATAACCCAGTAGGAAATATTTGGGTTTGATTTAGATTAGAAATGAGGAAGAAGTTCTTCACCATGAGGGTGGTGATACACTGGAAAAGGTTGCCCAGGGAGGTTCGTGGGTGCTCCATCAGTGGATGTGTTCGAGGCTAGGTTGGATGGCCTTGCACAACCTGGTCTAGCTGGAGGTCTCCATGCACGTGGGAGAGGGGTTGGAACTAGGTGATCTTTAAGGTCCCTTCCAACCCAAACCATTCTATGATTCTGTGCTTTGTTTTCATAGAGGTGAGGCAACAGTATGAAGCTGAGATCTGGATGTGTCCTGGATCCAGCCTCTTATTTTCTATGTATAAAAGGCCACTATTTGAAGCACTGATTGATTATGGCCCACCTGTGTTCCTCTTGGGACAGAATTATGGTGTTGCTTTGGATGGTTGGTGGGTTTATTTTTTTTTTTCTTTTCTGTATGTCTCCTTCTCTATGGCTGTGGTGTGTAACAGAGTGAGCTAGAGTTTACTTGTGTTTGGGGGAGAATAGTTTTCCTATTCTTGTCCCTCACCCTTCCCCCACCCCCCCACCTCCTCCAGTATTCTAGTTAATCATCTTGCCAAGAATTAGATTAGAGTAGCTAATCTATTATATTATATTATATTATA
>NW_008624508.1:0-230 GCF_000691845.1 Merops nubicus | reverse complement strand
GGTGTTTGTGGGGGGCTGTGTTGGTGAGGGCTGGGAGGAGACCCCTGAGCTGCCCTGGCCTGGCTCTGCCCAGCCCCTTGGAGCCGTGGCTCTGGGGGTCCCATCAGCAGGCAGGGACAGTGGGGGGGCTCAGGGTGATGCTCCTGGGCTGGGGCAGCCTCTCATGTGGGTCTTTGCCTCCATCTCTGCAGAGGCCACGCAGGAGCTCTTCAAGATTGCATACAAGGCCG
>NW_008624507.1:0-658 GCF_000691845.1 Merops nubicus | reverse complement strand
AGCGATCAATAGGTGCTAAATGAAAAAGAAGTAGCAAATCGATAGCTAGAGACGTTTTATTTTCAAGCTTCTGCAAACAATGGGAAGGATGATCAGGCTGTGATTATGTGGAAGTAGCAGATATTGTTCCAGCTCTTAAAAGTTCGTGGGGAAGGTCCTCGACCGTGGCAGTGGGAGGGGATCTGCTGGGTGGGAATGTTAAACATGGAAATGTGATCTGAGTTTTCATTGCTAAGTCAAGCAGGTTTATTTTGATGCATTTATTTATTTTATTTCCAAGGGCTCTTTTCTGAAAACCCTTTTCATTCTTCTTGCATCACTCTTCTATCAGTGGAAAAGGAGATGCTCCAATTCATGTAGGACATGTCCATCATTCTCACTATAATAAAACCTCAGGTTTCACATCCCACTCCTTTAATTGAGGCATTGAAGGTAAAAAGAGACTGGATTTGACTATTCAACCCCAACAGAATCCATATTAGTAACTTTGAGGCCCATAAATTGGATTAAGATGTAGCAGCTTCAATGCACAGATGGGGGATCTCAAACCCAACCTTGTTTTGACCTTTGCAAGACAATGTCTTCAAAGTTACCATAAAGAGAAGGTTGGTGTAGAAGGGAGAGATCAAACGTAGGCTGTGGGCTTCTTTCTGAAGGT
>NW_008624506.1:0-1215 GCF_000691845.1 Merops nubicus | reverse complement strand
TCCTTCCTCCTTCCTCCTTCCTCCTTCCTCCTTCCTCCTTCTCCTTCCTGTCCCTGTCCTTATCTGTATCCCTGTCCCTGTCCCAGGATGTCCATCCCAGGTCCCAGGACTCTGTAGCAGACGGGAATTGCAGATGGGATCTGGTTTCAGGAACGGGATCACACGGATTGGGATCAAAGACACAACACAGTGCTTGTCAGACATGGGCCATTGGAGAAGAGTCTGGAACCTTGTGACCACTCGGCTTTAGACTGCACATGACGTAGATGGGATGGGATCCCTCGCTGGTCAGTTTGGTGTCACCTGTCCTGCCTCTCCTCCCCACAGCTGCCACCTCTTGCTTTGTGACACCTCAGTGGGTTCAGGAGATTCAGCAGTGACACACTGGTGTCCAGAGGAGCAACTAGAAGCAAGAGCCATTCTGTACATCAGTGCTTGGCAGTACCTGTGAACATCAAACGTTATCACTTCCAGGAGCAGGTGCTGTCTGCACAGACACGCCACTGGCTTCGGGCAGTGCAGTTCCTTAGAAGAGACTTGGCTGAAAAGTAAAATCACTGAACAGAATTTGTCCAGTTCTTGCCCAAAGCAGGATGCCCCGGTGGGGGTGCTGGGCAGGGCTCGTGGGAGGGGTGGTGCCCAGGCAGTGGCCGCCAAGGGAGGCCGGTGTGTGAGGTCACAGAGCCCCCTGGGCCCCCCCGTGCTGTGCTGTGGGCAGCGCTCCAGCAGTGCCAGCGGCGGCAGCGACATGGTGCAGGGGTGGGGGGCCGGGGCCCCCGGCCGACTCCTCCTCCTGCTCCTGGTGGCCCTGCAAGTCCGGGAGGTTGGGGCTGCTCCGTGGCAAGCACGGGGATTAGGTAGGTGGGCGGGCGAGGGCCAGCCCCCATCCTCCCAGAGCAAGGAGGAGCTCACAACATCTCATGGAAACGTGCTTGATTCCAGCTGTGCCTGGAGCTGACAACCACCCGACCGCTCAGCCCAAAGAGCTTGTCTGGGAGCCTCAGCACCGTCCCACAGGTTTGCCACTTGCCTGAGCCAGCATTGAGCTTTCAATCTGCTGTTCCCAGGAAATTGAACTGCACCTCTGCTTGGCGGCTGCTCAGAGGAGCAGAGGGAATGGGTGGGCTCAGGGGTGTGCCCAGGGTGCTCTGCCTTGCAGAGCTCTTGGCCAACCTCTCCCGCCCTGTGTTGCTTCCAGGGCCGCCTGCAAAGCCA
>NW_008624505.1:0-6840 GCF_000691845.1 Merops nubicus | reverse complement strand
TTCTTTTTGTTGCGGGTTGGCATTTGACTAGATGGACAACGTGTTTCCTGTTTGATAGCACCACACCCAAACCAACCGTTCTGTCTTCAGCACTTTACCAGAAGCAGAAACAAAACTGACTTACGTTACTTTTTTGTTGGTTCGCGCGTGCGTGTGCCCACGTGTGTGTGCGTGTGCCCGTGTGTGTGCCCGTGCGTGTGCCCACGGCTGTGCCCGTGCGTGTGCGTGTGTGTGGGTGTGCGTGAGCATCTCGGCACTTCCCGTTTTTATGAAGCCCTCTTCAAAGGGTGTCACATTTTTACCTGGACTGTTGAGAGCCGCCATAGTAAGCTTTTTATTATATTTTTTCAGTGCTGCTTCAGAGTAGGGTTTTTATGTTATTGTAACCGGTTCCATCCTCCTGATTTACTTGGAACGATCCCAGTATAAATTATAAAAAAAAAAAAAGAAAAAAGAAAAAAAAGAAAAAAAAAAGTAGAATTTTTTTTTTTTTGGAGAGTAACAAGCTCTTGTTTAAGTATGTCTAATCAGAAAAGTTAACATGCTAATAAAGTGCACAAATAATAATTTAGTACTACACTGCAGAACTATTAATTTATAGGTCGCTTTTGTTGTATTTTAAGTTTTGGTGATAATTGTCTTCAGATTTAAAGTGCTGTTAGACTGAGTTAGCTATACTCATGGTAGATCCCATAACAGCTTCTCGGTAGCTACTAAGGTTCCTTTTGTTTCCACGGACCCCAGGTAGGTAGGAGTCTGTCGGTAGCCCACGGAGTGTGTACTTTGCACTGTCTGTACCTGAAGCAATAATCCTGTTGTATGCTAGCGCATGCTGCCCGGATGTTCCTAGTGGATGTAGGATGGTTCCCCTACCCAACAGGAGTTTTAATGTCTTTAACAAAAAGTTTTCAAAGTAAACAACACCTTAACGTGAGCATGCTAATTGTACCCCTGCTCTGGGGAGCGCATGTGTAAGAAGCAGGATAATTAGTTGAAACGAGAACAAAATTAACGGTATCGAATCAGATCCGGTGGTGGAATCAGAGGGGCTGTCTGCAGTTAGTCACATGTTTCTTCAGGTTCCATTTCGTGATTAAAAGTTAAATGAATACCTAAATTCGGTTGTTTTTTTCCCATGTTTTGTAATATATTTTCTGTGGATTATATCTTGCTGTTTTAAAAAATCACTTTTATTCAGTTAGAAGAAGTCACTGGTTTGCAAAGCCCATTTTTCCTAGTGGTTGTTGTTTTTTGAGTGTGACATGAACTGATGGTTCTGAACTTAATTGTTTTAAACTCTATTTGCTTTTGAACACTTGTGTTCTAATATAAAGTGGACTTCTGAAAAATGAATGTAAGAGACACTGGTGTATTTCAGGAGGAGATGGTGTTGTCATATACTGTGGTTAATCCAATCAATCTTAAGTGTTTACTATAGACCAAAAGGATAGATAAATATAAAATGTATAAAGTTTATACAGAATAATTATAGTATGTTCGTTTTGTACAGTATTTTTCAAGTACAAATACTGACAATGTATTTTGGAAGAGATATATATAGCAAAAGGAAGAAGCTATTCCATGTTTAAAATATATAGCAAAGATATATATTCTCCATTATTGTACAGAAAGGAAGTGCTTAGGGGTTTGTTGGTTGTTTGTTTGTTTTTTTTTTTTAAATCTTTAATATTTTAAGCCTACCATTGGCACACAGGCATATTCTGTGCTTTAAATTAAATTTTTATGGAAGTAATGTGGCTTTCCAAGATGTTCCATATTAGTGGAAAAGAGACTTTATTATTTTCCAACTGCAACACATGAAGAAACTGTTTAGTAGGGGCAAAGCACAACATGGATTTTAGTCAAACATTGATTGGACAATAAAACATTTTCTAGAGGCAGAAAAATAATACATGACAAAAAAACTCAGTCATTTCTAATCTGCTGCTGCTGCTAGAATCTGTTTCCAGCTGAATTTTTCTTTATAAATAGCTCTGTTCATGTACACAGTTGTACGCACTGCATACAGTTATTGACATGTGAGGAAAATATGGTGCTACATGTCTTGCTCACAGTTTTCTAAGTGTTTGATATTACTTTCAAATAAAAATGTCGTTCATTCCATCAAATCATTATTTGTGCTTCAGGAGATTGTTACAAAGGACTCAACGTTTTGTGCAGCATTAAAAATGCCCTCGGATCACTGGCACCTTTCCAGCCTTTCCCCTCGAACACGCCCAACTTGCCAGCGTCCCTTAACGTGCAGTGCTTGCCTGTGGGCCATCCGATCAGCAAGGTGAATTTCCCTGTGCTGCAGCAGGGTTCAAAGCCTAGGAAGTTATTTCCTGAGGGTCAGTACAAGCCCCGGGGCGCAGGGGTGGAGAGGAGGAGGCTGAGGCGTCTGGCACGAGTCGCTGCAGCTGCTATGAAACACCATTATTTTTTCCTTTGGAGGGAGCGTGGGGGGGGGGCTCAGCAGGCCCCCCACGCCTCAGCACCAGCCACAGGTTGAGAGGCTCCTGGGTGGCTCTCGGGCAGCAGGAGTGGCCGGGGGGAGCGTGGCCAGCGGTGCCTGCGCTGCGGCCACAAACCTGGCCTTGGGATGGAAAAGGCAGCTTGGGAAAAATGGCAGACGGTTCTTCTGTTTCTTTTGGGCAAGGAAGGGGTGGGAGATGTAGGTTTGGCAGGCTGGGTATCACAGATATGTGAAGTCAGGGCCACAGAGGAGCATGGGGGTACCCAGCAGCCCCTCGGCAGGGCTCGAGGCAGGCTCGGGGGCCAGGGGCTGTGCTGCAGGGAGCAGGGGGCTGCTCGGCCTCAGCTGGGCACCTGCCTCAGCCAGGCTGGCGCCTGGAAAACAGGCAGAATATGTGGGCTAAAACTTGGGAAAAAAAACAGGTTCTCTAACCAGGTTGTCTCCACAAAATAACAAATAACTCAGTAAAGTTTAGCTCATTTTCAGTTCCCAGGGCCAGCTCAGCTGAGCTCAGCACACCTCTGGTGGCATTGTTGCTCAGGAAGGAGCTTGTAGGTATATGAAATTGTAATTTTATAAAAATAGAAATATATATATTTGCAGAATAATGAATAGCGTGTCTAAATAATTCACTGACCTCTATTAAACCATAAGCATTGGTAAAATGCTTGTCTTCTTTTTCTTGTTTTTGCTGGAACTTAGAAGTGATTTTTTTTTTCTTTTTAAAAAAGAATGTCCTCTGACAATGAGTGGGAGATGATGTGTTTGTGAACAGGAGCACCCTGGGGCTCTCCGTGGGAAAGCCCGCGGCGGGGCGGGGGTCGTCGCGGGGGTTTGCTGTTGAATGGTGCTGAAGTGGTTAAACCCAGCACCATGGAAATCAAAGTTCTGACTTGAATCCACAAAAGCAAGAACTTCAAACTGGGAGGGAGGCGCCGGGGCGGGGCCGTGCTCCACTCCACCACGCCTCCAGAGACCAGCACAAGGCGCCGGAGCACCCCGACGTTTGAACAGCTTGCCTCTGTGGATTTGTAACAACCCCAACTCTTGCTTTACATCTGTTTTTGCATGTAATTTACAATAGAGGTGTGCAGATTATTTTTATTTTGTTGACTTTTTTTATGTGAGGAAAAAAAACCAGTAATATTAAAACTTACAAGTGATCAACCATCGTATTTCTGGCAACACCACAAGACAGCATCTGTTTATATACAAGTTTAACAAATAAGATCAAATTAACTGTATGACATGAAATGGATTGCATCCTGTATGCTCTGCAGCCCAAATCTTTCTTTCTTTTTTTTTTTTTTTTGTCTGTTATTCTTAATGTTTAATAAACTTCTAAATTTTTCTTCTCTCACCTGTGTGGTTGCTTTGCTGTGTCAGGGCTTGGGCTCAGGGCTTTGGGGGGAGGGACAGGGGGGGATATTTTAATTTTTCTCCCCACTGGTACTGGTCTGTGAGTGTCTGTAGGCTCCAGCCCAGGCTGTGTCCCACTATGGGGATGGACCCCAGGTCAGAGGGGTGCAGATGTACCCCCAGCCACCAGGGCAGTGTCTGCTGGGAGAGGCAACTGTTGGGTATAACCACCAACTTTGATACATATTTTATAATACATAAATATTAAAATGATAGTGTAAGATACATTAGATCATTTACTATACACACAATATATATACTTTACATATCATGATATGTGATCATATATTTGTATACAGTGCCCAAAGACATTCATAAAAACTGCTTATTAAGGAGCAATTTTTAGTCTAGTATACAAAACAACTCATTAATCTCCATTTTGTTCAGTATTTTGTATAGACCGCATGGCAGATAATACTACAGGCTTTAGCCTTGTACAGAAAAAAAAAAAGAGAGAGAGAGAGAGAGAGAGGTATTTATATGTGTAATAGCAGGTGAAAGAAAGACAGTGTAACTAAGCACGATTTCCACAAGTCAGTCAGGTGCCTGTGTAGCTCTAGATGCACCTACCCACGCTTGGAGGTAGAGGTCGCTGAGACCTGGGTTTAGTAGATGTGTTCTGTAGTACGGGCCAGCTACAGAGCAAGAGACACACACAGCCTGCGGGTTTTAAAAATATCTACTCTCTGTTGTGCAAAAAATAGATGGCTTAATAACACAAGCCATTCACCCCCCTGCTCAGTCCCTGTCCCCCCCAGCTCTGTGTGTGTGTGTCTGTATATATACATATACTTACTGGTCTTCTGAAGCTAATATATATGAAAACAAATGACTATGTTTTAATATCTTTTTGTTTTAAAGTGTAGCTAGAAAAAGCTTTCAAAATTTTCATATACAATATTTAGCACAGTTTATTTTTTAAAAAGTTATCTTTAGCTATATATTTCTAAATACATATAGATTCATATCCATATTCATATTCATGAGCCAGTGTATGTGTTGCTGCTGCACACACATGCACACCCCCTGACCCCCTCAATGTGCAGATGCAGACAGAGCTGTCTATAGAACTGTATAGACACAGAGCTATAAATTGGATAATTATTATACTTTCATAGCACATCCGTAGCAGCATTTATCTTATTAATGACTTTGGATATTTTTAATGCACATGTGTTTTATTCTGTAGAATTGGCACATGCAAGGAAGCTGTTGAAGGGTCTGGAGGGTAAGGCTTATGAGGGGCAGCTGAGGAGCCTGGGGTTGTTTAGCCCAAAGAGGAGGAGGCTGAGGGGAGACTTTCTCACTCTCTACAACTCCCTGAGAGGAGGTTGCAGGGAGGTGGGTGTTGGCCTCTTCTCACGTGCCACAACCGACAGGGCAAGAGGAAATGGCATTAAAGTTACACCAGGGGAGGTTTAGGTTAGACATGAGGAAAGAACTGCACCAAAAGGGTTCTCAAGGACTGGAACAGGCTTCCCAGGGAGTGGCTGAATCACCATCCCTGGCTGTATTTCAAAGCTGTCCAAAGTGCCCAGGGCTCTGGTGCAGGAGTGGCCTGGCAGGGTCAGAGAGTGGTTGGGCTCA
Source organism: Merops nubicus (assembly GCF_000691845.1). Lineage (NCBI taxonomy): Eukaryota > Metazoa > Chordata > Aves > Coraciiformes > Meropidae > Merops > Merops nubicus. Next base: position 1,358 of record NW_008624505.1, on the reverse strand, counting down.
GTGATACCAAAGGTCCTGGCCAACCACAGCAATGGATTCTGTTGGATTTCATACAGTATACTTACCAGAATTTACTAATTCAATAGCCCTTTATAATATGTATTTTAAAAGGGTCTTTTAGTGATAAATGCTGTGGTTTCTGCACAAGACCCATCCCAGTCCCCACACACTGAAGCATGCAGGGGCTTAGGATGCTCCGGATGCACAGACAGACATTCAGTTATGTGTTCCTACAGCACAGTCAGGGTTTTAGCACATGTGTTTGTGTTTATAGATCTAGAATTGTAGCTTTTATTTCTAAAAGGGTCTATTTTTAGTATACATTACATATTACATACCAAGTCTACTTGTTACACCCCAGGGACACACAGCCCCACACAGGGGTGTGCACACCTCTCACATCCCCCGACTCTGTGTCTGTCCAGTCATACAGACACGTAATGATTTTATTGCCACATCATTGCATTTGTGACAGAGTTAATTGTAATAATTTATTATTATACAAAGATACCCATAGAGGTAAGTCATCACTGACATAGAAAGGGCTGGGTTTCAATATTTAATCTATATTATGTACCAAATATCTGCTTAAATAACACAGAAACATTCACTATTACACTCTCCCTGTATATATAATATATATTTTTTTGTGTGTGTGTATTTTTTTAATATATATACACAGATACACTTTTTTTTAATATATAGGTAGATATATCTATAAATATGGACGTTCGGCTGTGCACATTCATTAGAAAAATATGGGTTATGTTGGTTTTTTTTTTTAAAAAAAGGCTGTATTTTTTTACACACACACAGCCCCTCACACAAATAGAGGTATAAAATACTGTGTGTTGAATAGAGGTTAAAAAAAAAAGCCAAAACTCAACATATTTCATTTGAAAGGCTAGTTTAATACCTTTGTACATAGTTTAATACCTTTGTACATATTTTAAAAGATATAAAGTAGATTTTTATTATTATGAAGACCTGGGGTTTAATGTATGTTACATGAGACACAAAGTGTGTCCATTCTAATACACACTCACCTCTCTGTATGTATTTATATGTGTACATAGCAAGATATAAATTCAATAATCATACAGCTTATTTAACAGCGTTTACTTGACTGATACGACTTTATATGGGTTTTTTATATATACATATGCACACATTTTAGTGATATAAACCCTATGGTTTGCTCTATGTGTTAGGTATTATGCACAAAAGATTTTTGCTACAACACACAACCACCTGCACACCCCTTGACTCAGCTGCTGTGTGTGCACACACAGGTACCTGTATCACACCTGTGCTCTTGCTGTCTGTGTGTTTTTATATATATATATATATAAAATTCA
>NW_008624504.1:0-751 GCF_000691845.1 Merops nubicus | reverse complement strand
CCAATTCTGGGGCCATTTGGGCTAATTTGGGGGCAACGGGGTAAATTAGTGGCAATTCAGGATAATTTTGTGGTCATTTGGGCCAATTTCTTTTGGAATTTGGACCAATTTGGGGGCAATTTGGGATAATTGTGGACCAATTCTGGGGCCATTTGGGCTAATTCAGGGGTAACAAGATCACTTAGGGGCAATCTGGGCCAATTTTTTAGCAATTTGGGCCAATCTAGGCAAATCTTTTGACAATTTGGGCCAATTTTTTGAAAATTTGGGCCAATCTGGGCTGATTTTTTGCCAATCTGGGCCGATTTTTTGGCAATTTGGGCCAATCTGGGTGAAACTTTTGACAATTTGGGGCAATTTTTTCCATTTTGGGCCAATTTCTTGACAATATGGGCCGATTTTATGGCAATTTTTTCCATTTTGGGCCAATTTTTTTCCATTTTGGGCCATTTTTTTTCCATTTGGGCCAATTTTTTTCCATTTGGGCCAATTTTTTTACAATTTGGGCCAATTTTTTTCCATTTTGGGCCAATTTTTTGAAAATCTGGGCCAAATTTTTCCATTTTGGGCCATATTTTTGATTATTTGGGCCAATTTTTTTCCATTTGGGGCCAATTCTTTGACCATTTACCCCCGTTTGGGCCATTTTCGTGGCGCTTGGGGCCGATTTCACAGCGCAGTGGCCGGGGCGGGGGGAATCCGGGGGGATTTGGGGCTGTTTTGGTCACCGAGCTGCCCCCCAGGCCCGGCG
>NW_008624503.1:670-1037 GCF_000691845.1 Merops nubicus | reverse complement strand
ACTGCGCGGCGCCCTGCGAGCCCACCCGGCCCGACGGCCACATGTTCTTCAACGAGGACGAGATCCGCTTCGCCCGCATCTGGATCCTCATCTGGTCCGTCTTGTGCTGCGCCTCCACCTTCTTCACCGTCACCACCTACCTGGTGGACATGCAGCGGTTCCGCTACCCCGAGCGGCCCATCATCTTCCTCTCGGGGTGCTACACCATGGTGTCGGTGGCCTACATCGCCGGCTTCGTGCTGGAGGAGAAGGTGGTCTGCAACGAGCGTTTCCAGGAGGACGGCTACCGCACGGTGGTGCAGGGCACCAAGAAGGAAGGCTGCACCATCCTCTTCATGATGCTCTACTTCTTCAGCATTGCCATCTC
>NW_008624503.1:0-639 GCF_000691845.1 Merops nubicus | reverse complement strand
GTGGGGCCACGAGGCCATCGAGGCCAACTCCCAGTACTTCCACTTGGCTGCCTGGGCCGTGCCGGCCGTCAAGACCATCACCATCCTGGCCATGGGGCAGATCGACGGGGACCTGCTGAGCGGCGTCTGCTTCGTGGGCCTCAACAACATCGACCCTCTGCGGGGCTTCGTCCTGGCCCCGCTCTTCGTCTACCTCTTCATCGGTACCTCCTTCCTGCTGGCCGGCTTCGTCTCCCTCTTCCGCATCCGCACCATCATGAAGCACGGCGGGACCAAGACGGAGAAGCTGGAGAGGCTGATGGTTCGCATCGGGGTCTTCAGCGTGCTCTACACCGTCCCGGCCACCATCGTCATCGCCTGCTACTTCTACGAGCAGGCGTTCCGCGAGCACTGGGAGCGCAGCTGGATCAGCCAGAACTGCAAGAGCTTGGCCATCCCCTGCCCGCTCCACTTCACCCCCCGCATGACCCCCGACTTCACCGTCTACATGATCAAGTATCTCATGACTCTCATCGTGGGCATCACCTCCGGCTTTTGGATATGGTCGGGGAAAACCCTGCACTCCTGGAGGAAGTTCTACACGCGGCTCACCAACAGCAAGCAGGGCGAGACGACGGTGTGACCCCCGCCCGCCCGCCG
>NW_008624502.1:0-3438 GCF_000691845.1 Merops nubicus | reverse complement strand
AGGCCCGCGGGATCGCTGACCCCTGAGCCCGCGACCCTGCCGCCGGTCCGGGCGGCTGCCTCCGAGGCTGTCACCTTCTTAGCTCGCAGCTTCATCTCCTCCGCGGGCGGCTGGGCAAGACAGACGCGTCTTCATAACCGCTTCCGCGGCAGGACCCGTGGTGCCCAAGTCAGCGAGCCCTGTCTCGTAGAGGTTAGTTTTACACCTCTTTCTCAAACCCTTTTTTCCTAACCCTTCAGAAATTATTCTTCCAGTTCATTTGCTAGGAATAAACTTAATACATACTGTACAGTTCCAAGAAAGATGTTCTTTTTTGTTCTAGTGTCCATCAAGTGTTTGTTTTTCCTCATAGCTTGGTTCATAAAAATGTCACCCCATCTGTCCCTCATGCAGTACTGAATTTGTAGGTTTTGTTTGATTGTTTTGTTGTTGTTTGTTTGTTTGTTTGTTTTTCCCAGACGCGTTTTTCTTAGAGGACTGAAAATACTTTAGAATTACCTGTGGGGAAATGTAGCACCTTGGATAAGAAGATAAAGGTGTGCTTGGCTTTTCTTTTGTTCTCAGTCTTCACTTACTCTTCCCCAGCCACTTAATTATCCAGTTATGTTTCTGTGTTTTAATTCTTAAAAAAAATCCTAATAAAGTAATGAAGTATAAATGTATCCTAAGTTATTTCCCTAAGATAGACCTATCTTTTATATATTAGGTTTTTTTATGTGTTAGCAAATCCTTCCTTTTATATGCTACATAAAGAGGCACATTAATTACAGCCAGGACAGAAAAAGTCCCACTTGCCTGATTCAGTCACCAAAACCATGGAGATTTACCTTCCAGTATGTTCTACTGCCTGACAAGATAGCCAGGTGAAAAATACTAGCCTAGTTACCATACAAAATCTAGCAATTTTGGAAAAGGGTGTGTTGTTCCTATGTTCCTATGGTTTTGCATAGTCCAGAGTTTTCCAGGAGTGTGTTACTGCATGGACTTTTTCTTCCTATCTAACAGAAGCCTTGGTTTTGTTAGGAGCCCATAAAAAATGGACTGCAGAAATCACATTGCAAAGTGTTTTCAGTTTGGTGGTTTTTTTTTTTTTTTTTTTTTTTTTTTTTTTTTTTCTATCTCTACAGCTAGCTGCTGGCCTAGAACAAACCCGTAAGAGTTGAAATCCTGATCCTGCTTACCACAATTCCTGGGTGTAGAGCTATGTTCCCATCTATCTCTTTATAAGACATGCTTTGCAGAGGGGAAAATCCTGCATTTTCACTCTTACAGTGTTTGCAGGATTAATGGAGCAGTTCCTGCTTTGCATAGAACTGTGCATATGCTAGTTCTCGCTGAAAGACTTTAATACATTTGTTCTGAATTTTTATTTTGAGTATCCTGAAGATCCTTGATGAGTTGATGAAACAATAGAAGTAGCTTCAATTTAGTATTACAACCAAAACTCAGCAAATGCCCTTTGTATTTAAGTGTCACTTGTGCTTTAGCAATAGTCTAGAGAAATACACGGCAAGGATTTTAATTGTGTATATTAGTATTTAGTACTTCCACTTTTTTACTGTAATGCAGCTTTGTGTCCTACCTCGACAGGTAGAGAGAGATTGCAAAGAGCGCTTGAAGACTGATAAGGCTTTGCCTTTGGGCAGGACATGTTTTACAGTCTTTGTGCTGCTTCTGTACTGTCAAGCACAGGAGAGGACTTGAGGAGAGCAACAATGGCTTATTTTTGTATTTGCAAGGATTTGCACTGCATGAGGAGAGAGCAATACCTATGATCACTCCCATTTATTCCAGAGGCTAAGCTAATCTGAATGAATAGACAGGAGTGTTTGAGACAGCTTTTGTGTCTGCCAAAGTGTCTAACTCAATATATTTTATAGTGTGCTGATTTTTATATCAAGTTCATTTTATTCTAATCATATACAACAAAAATTTTGTACCATTCTAATTATACATTATTTAATTCACAAATAATATGAATAGTCAAGAGAATTCAACAGAGTACAGGGAGTAAAGTGTTGTTCTAGGGGCATACTTCTGATGCATCACAATTACTTAATTATCATCTGAGGCCTTAACATTTCTGGGTCTTGTGTCTTCTATTTACAATTTTCCAGATTAGAATCTGATGTGATTTGGCTTAATATAGTTTATACTTGTTTGGTATATATTTAAATTCTGATAAATGTTTTTTTCATGATAAAATTCTTAACGTTCCTGTTGTATAGTAAAACACAGTCTTTCCATAAATCTGAAAAACAAGCTATGGAATTAGTTTCTTTAAGGGACATACCTCTGTGGTGGTAATACATTCCATCAAACTGGAATGCATTCAGTACTGAAGATTTACTAATCTCAGTTAAAGATACACCTTTTGACCAGATGTTCTGGCCCACAACCCTGTGGCCATTTGTTGTATGCGTAACTTGGAAAAGATTTGGGATTTGTTTTTGGTAGGTTTTTATTGTTGTTAAAAGTCCAGTATTCTGCTTCTCCAGGCTTATTTTTGTGCCTGGCAATATATCTTGCTATATGTGCTTAAAGCGTGCTGGAACTCAGATGTCAAAGTGAAGTACAGAGAAGTTTCCTACTAGGCAGATAATAATACTTGATATAGCTTGCAAGACCTAGGCTGGACATCTTACAAAAAGCTATGGAAAATATGATGGTGTTTGAAGAAAAGTCTGACAATCCAATGGTACATCTCATTCTCTGTTTTTTTTTTATGAATTCCATAGCTGTTCAACAAAACCATTGTATGCCTATGTACAGCTGAACTATATATGGTTTTACACTTCATAATTAGTGTTTCAATCCATATCCTCTTCTACTACATTCTATATAAACGGGGTGATAATAAACCAAGGGTTTTTTTCGCTTCAGAAATTAAAGAATTTGTTTTTTTTCAGATAACATGAACTGTTGTCCACTTTAACATCAACATTTCGAGTAAAATTAAATGGCTCGCTACTGTGGGAATAAATTCTGACACTAATTCTAATATTACTGTCTTTGAGCCGGTTTCAGATGTGTACCACCAAGCTTTATAATACTGGCTATTGTTTGCAGCAGTTTTTGTTTAACTGCTCTTCAAATGTGACCCCAACTGTAATTTTTAAGCGGGAAAAGACTACAAATTGAACACAAGGACGAAAATAAATGTGATAGTTTATTAGCGCTATTTACAAGAGTAATATGGGGGAAAAAAAAGAAGGAAAGCCGGTCTGTTAGCGTAGCGCCGGGAGCTCGCCCTGCGCCCAAGCGCGGCTCCCGCCGTGGCTGGGCGCTGCCCGGGGGCAGCGGTCTCTCAGACGGTGCTGGTCTCTCTGTCGTGGTCGCCTGTTGGAGCGGGGTGGGCAGCCGGGGGCACCCCCGAACAGGGAGAAGTCATGTTCACTGCGTTGCCGCTTCCCGGGGGCAGCGCCCAGCGGCGCGGAG
>NW_008624501.1:1032-1368 GCF_000691845.1 Merops nubicus | reverse complement strand
GGTTTGTTGGTTTGTTTGGTTGGTTTTGTTTTATTCGTTGTTTTTTTTTTGGTTTTAGACTTTTTGTACAATAAAAAAAAAATTTATATAGCCGAAAAAGAGAAATGGGGCCCAAAAATAAACCACACGGAGGGGGAAGGAAGGTGGCGAGGAACGCGGGCGCTGGGGTGGGCAGCGGGTCCTGGGGGTGGGCACCAGATCTGGCGATGGGCAGCAGAGCCCAGGGTTGGCATCGGATCATGGGGTGGGCAGCAGATCCTGTGGCTGGCATCAGATCTTGGGGGGGGCACCAGATCCCAGGGGCAGTATTGGGTTTTGGGGGGGGGACCAGATCCT
>NW_008624501.1:309-767 GCF_000691845.1 Merops nubicus | reverse complement strand
CCAGGGCTGGTATCAGATCTTGGGGTGGGCATCAGATCCCAGGGTTGGTATCAGATCTTGGGGTGGGCACCAGATCCTGTGGCTGGCATCAGATCTTGGGGTAGGCATCAGATCCCAGGGTCAGTATTGGATTTTGGGGTGGGCACCAGATCCTGTGGTTGGCATCAGATCTTGGGGTGGGCACCACCAGATCCCAGGTTCAGCATCAGACCTTGGGGTGAGCAACAGCTTTCGGGGTCAGTATCAGATCTTGGGGTGGGCACTAGACCTGAGAGTCAACAACAGATCTTGGGGTGGGCATCAGATCCTGGGATCAGCACCAGACCTTGGGATGGGCACCAGATCCCGGGGTGGGCATCAGCACTTGGGATGGGCACCAAATCCTGTGGCTGGCATCGGACCTTGGGGTGGGCACCACATCCCCAGGCTGGGATCAGAGCCTGGGGTGGGCACCACAT
>NW_008624501.1:0-252 GCF_000691845.1 Merops nubicus | reverse complement strand
GAGGTTGGTATCAGATCTTGGGGTGGGCACCACATCCCCAGGCTGGTATCAGATCTTGGGGTGGGCACCACATCTCCAGGCTGGTATCAGAGCCTGGGGTGGGCACCAGACCCTGGGGTCAGATCAGATCTCGGGTTGGGCACCAGATCCCAGGACTGGCACCAGCTCCTGGGTTCAGCACCAGATCCCGGGGCCAGGATCCCACCCCGGGGTCCTCCCTGCAGCTTCCCCCCTGGAACGGGGCTCGGCCCC
>NW_008624500.1:446-677 GCF_000691845.1 Merops nubicus | reverse complement strand
GCCCCTGCCACCCCGGTGCCAGCAGTGCCCAGGGAGCCTCTCTGTCTCCATGTTCCCATGTGTCTCATCCTCACATGCCCCCACAGCTTTGCCAGTGGCACCCCCACACTCTCCAGCACAACCCTGGACACCTATCAGCTCAATGTGGATAATGGTGAGCAGGGGCCCTGGGGAGGGGGAGGAGGCCCCCAGTTGTGGGCTGAGTGCAAGGACTGCAGGGGGAGTCCCCAT
>NW_008624500.1:0-364 GCF_000691845.1 Merops nubicus | reverse complement strand
GGAGGGTCTCAGGGCAATGGGGTAGGTCCAGGCTGACTCCTGTGTGCACCCCAGGAGTGACCTGTCCTGTGCCTGCGAGGCCGAGGAGCAGTCCAAGCTCTTCCCCCTGCACCAGGAAACAGCAGCCAGCTAATGCCCCCCCTGCCAGGTACTGGGCACTCCCTCCCCCATTCCCCAGGTGCCCTCAGGGACCCGGCGGACACCCCCATGTCCTTCAGGTTCCCCTGGCACCCCTTGAGCCATCCCCTCCATACCCTTGGGACCCCAAATGGCATGTGGCCCTTTCATATCCCCTTGAGTGCTGCCAGGACCCTGTACAACCCTCCCCCCGGGAACACCCCTAACCCTTGGATGCCCCGTATTC
>NW_008624499.1:495-738 GCF_000691845.1 Merops nubicus | reverse complement strand
AGATGATCTTCAAGCTGACGCCGCTGGACCTGGTGCACTGGCTGATGGTCCTGAAGATCTCCCTGCCCGTCATCATCCTCGACGAGGTCCTCAAGTTCATCGCCAGGAACTACCTGGAGGGTGAGGAGATGACACCGGGGACCCGGGCCCGGCCACGGCCACCTCCAGACCCCCATGGCCACCTCCATGGCCACCTCCATCCATCCATGGCCAACTCCATCCCTCCCTGGCCACCTCCCACCT
>NW_008624499.1:0-245 GCF_000691845.1 Merops nubicus | reverse complement strand
CCCCCTCCATGGTCACCTCCACCCCTCCATGGCCACCTCCCCCCCTCCATGGTCACCTCCACCCGTCCATGGCCACCTCCATCCCTCCGTGGCCACCTCCACCCCTCCATGGCCACCTCCATCCCTCCATGGCCACCTCCACCCCTCCATGGTCATCTCCATGTCCCCACCATCTCCTCCCCCCCGTGTCCTCTCCACCACCTCTGTGTCCCCAACAACGCCACCACCCCCTGGTCTCCATCACC
>NW_008624498.1:0-424 GCF_000691845.1 Merops nubicus | reverse complement strand
CCCTGTGGTAGGACAAGGGGCAATGGATCCAAGCGGGAGCACAGGAAGTTGGAGGAAGAACTCCTTTACTGTAAGGGTTCCAGAGCACTGGAACAGGCTCCCCAGGGAGGTTGTGGAGTCTCCTTCCTTGGAGACATTTCAGACCCGTTTGGATATGTTCCTGTGTGACCTGCCCTAGACCAGATGGTCCTGCTCTGGCAGGGGGTTTGGACTCAATGATCTCTGCATGTCCCATAACATTTTTCACTGGAAGGGTTGTCAGGCAGTGGAACATGCTGCCCAGGTAGGTGGCTTGAGTCACCATCGCTGTATGTGTTTAAAACCGTATAGACGTGATACCTGTGTACATGGCTTAGAGTTTGGTTTGGTCGAGTAGGGTTGATAGTTGGACTCAACCATCTTGGAGGTCTTTTCCAACCAAAGT
>NW_008624497.1:0-1315 GCF_000691845.1 Merops nubicus | reverse complement strand
AGGCCAGGCCAGGCCAGGCCAGGCCAGGCCGAAAGCTGGCCCCGCAGCCGGGGCTGAGGGGTGCCTGGGGCTGGCCTTGCTGGGCTTCTGGTGTGGGCTCTGCTCAGCCAGTTCCTGGCTGTAGCTGGGAAAGTCACAAATCGGTGTAAGGATAAGCTCTGTGGTACTCCTCAGAGGTTATGCTAAGAGAAGTTCTTATCTTTACAAAATTCCAACACATTTTTCTAACATAAAGTCACCAAGCCACTGGCTAGTCAGTGGTGAAAGAGGGCAGGAAAGAAGAGAGCAGGATTGTGGCCTAAAGCTCACTGGGGTTGTCAAGAGGGAGAAACATGTGTCTAATGGTTGCTTCCAAGGGATGTTTTTGAAGTCAGTAATCCCATTAGGACTTGGGGAAGGTGTAGGTTCCTATCAGATCCACGCTGTCCTCCACATGTGCTGTTATTTACATAACTAAGGCTTCTCCTTACTCTGCAAACCAGTGTGGACATTTTAGGACCTTGCTTAGACAGTGAGCTTTCAGTGATTTTCTCACACATATGGCAAATAAGTTGTGCCAGGGGAGGTTTATATTGGATGTTAGGAAGAACTTCTTTCCTGGCAGAGTGGTGAGGCATTGAACAGACTGACCAGGGAGGTGGTGGAGTCCCCATCCCTGGAGGTGTTCTAAAAATGTGTAGACATGGTAGTGTTGTGTTGATGGTTGAACTTGATGATCCTAGAGGTCTTTTCCAACCTTTTATGATTCTGTGATTCTATAAAGTGATATATAGGTCCAGCCAGAGCTGGGAAAAGCAGTTAAACACCACTGAGGCAGGCTTGTTCAGGCAAGATAATGTCATGACCCAGAGAAGTTAAGGAACTCATCACTGTACCCTGCTAATATCTAGCACATGGTTAGAAAACAGGTCCATGACTCAATAAACTGGTAGTGAAAAGGTCAGGGACAGGAAACTGGTGAATTTGGATCAGTGATGGTGTGTGCCCACAGCATTAGGTTGGGGAGTAGGAGCATGTTCCTGTCCCTGTAGTAAAGCAGTACTCATACTGTTTTGGGACCTAACCACACCTGCCACGTGTGGTAGAAATACAGCAGAGAAAGGGGGTAACCTCACTGCAAATTAAACTGTGGAGGATAGGGGCTAGGAGTGTGCCTGCTGAGAATTTGAGACCTAAAGGGCCTGTGTGAAGTGCTTTCACATACATTTTTGTTTTACACAGAATGCATAGGTTTGGAAAAATAAAGTCTCTTCCAAAGAGTTTGCTGAGAAAGTGTTTGGTCCTCTATATATTACTCTATTATATATATACTATA
>NW_008624496.1:0-206 GCF_000691845.1 Merops nubicus | reverse complement strand
GTTTCAAAGCCCAGCTTTGCTTTTTGGGTGCTGAGCCACACATCTCCACGCTCAGCCTTTGCTGCTGGCAAGACACCGGGGGCTGCTCTCAGCTTTGGGGGTTCTTTTTTTTTATTTTTTGGGGTTTTTTAATGTTATTTTCTGGGTGGCCGTGGACATGGGCACACGAATGTGCCAGCTGTGAGTGGAGGTGTCCTGGGGCTCCT
>NW_008624495.1:2921-4240 GCF_000691845.1 Merops nubicus | reverse complement strand
GCTCAGGACTGGAGCTGAGAGCTGCCACCATCCCACCAGGCTCCTGGCGCTGGTGGCCCTGGCCAGTCCTGAGATGATCGCCCGCTTGCAACCGGACCCACGAGCCACTCGCGAGGTGCCCAGGGCTGTGCCGCCCCGAGTCCCCATGTAGCCCCCGGCTCTCCTACCTGCCGTGCCCAAGCTGGTCAGGTGTCACCAGCCAGGCGCACACTCTGCCCCCTCCTATTTATTAATAGCAGCCCGTGATCTTTGAGACACCGCTCCCTGCCTCCTGCTCTCGCTCCTGCCCGGCCGAGGAGCTGCCCACTTCCCAGCCCTGCTGCTGCCCGGCACCGACCCTGCTCCCCTGGCACCCTGTTCTGCTGGGTTCCCTGCCTGTGGCAGGCCCCGGGCTGTCACCACTGTCCCCAGGGACATCCTGTCCTGGGTCACCTCACCCAACCAGTCTCAGCTCCTGGTCCACAGCTGTGTCTTAGCCACTGTGCCTTAGCACCCATGCCAGGTGCAGAATAGGGGTCTTCTTGCCACTGGGCATGTCCTGGTGCCAACCCCCTGCCAAGAAGCTGCTGTGGGCTCGCCTCCCCAGGGCACTGCTCAGGGTCCCACCATCACCCTCCTGTGCCCCCAGCGATCCCATGGGTGTCTCCTCCCCATCCCATTCTGGAGCAGAAGCTGTGCCTGGGGCAAGGAGGGTTACCCACAGCCTCCAGTCATGGCATTTGGGGTATTTTTCACAGGCTCCTGCTCCTGCTTACCTGCTAGAAATGGGTGTGCTGTGCCCTGTGGACTGTCCCCATCTCCCACAGTGAGCACAAACCCGGCCGTTATCTTGTTCCAAAGGTCCCCAGCGGGCACCAAAGATCTGCAGAATCCATCATTACTTCCTGGGCTTCACCATGACCTGGTAATTGCCATTGGATTTGGAGAATTTCTGAGTCACGCTTGGCCCAGGCCCATGAGAAGGTGGTAGCGGAAATCCAGGCACCTGTGGGCTGGGCTGATGGGTGCTGGGGTGTGGGATGAAGCCAGGGAGCAGGGCAGGGTGCCCGGGTGCCCCGGGTGGTAGGATGGGGCTGGTGAGTGGCACGAGTGATGACGCTCAGGACCGTGCTCTCTGGGGTTGCAGTCGCTCATCCCCATCCCTGCCTGCTGGGTAGGGGGCAACCCGTGTCCACCTTGGTTCTCCCCGTGGTCAGCACGACCCGGGTCCCACAGCAGCTACATGCAGGCTCTTCGGCTGCCTTTCAGAGCCTGCCCCCCTCAGCCTTTCCCCGGCCCCTCGCCATCCCAGCGGAGCCGGGCAGCGGCATGCCGATGCC
>NW_008624495.1:0-2636 GCF_000691845.1 Merops nubicus | reverse complement strand
AGGACCACGGCTCCCGGCCCTGCCAGCGCCACGCTGGGCACTGCCGCCAGCCCGGCCCCACCACACTCGGGTGCTGCCCTGGGCTGGCCCAGGCTCAGGCCAAGGACGGGGCCTGCGAGGACTGACGGCTGATGGGGACCCTTGCTGAGGGTGCTGTGGATCAATAGTGCCCTTTGCTCACCTGCTCTTTCCCCTCCAACAGCGAGAAAGGGAGTGACGAAGGGCACCAGGATCACGCTTGGCCTCTCCTCCTCATGTTTCTCTCTCCTTGCCCAGAGGCCAGATTGGCCCCACCAAGGTCATGCTGCCTCCAGTGGATTTTCTCCCCTTGGCCTCGCCCAGGCTGCTGGCCAGGTGTGCTGGCTGCTGGCCCGGGGGGGAGCCAGGAAGTGCCCCCATGGCTAGTTGCACCACTGCAGCACCACAGACCTGCCAGCCTGGGCTGGGGCCACTGGGCACCCATCTCTAGGTGAACCAGCTGGCACACAGCAACTGGCAGCACCTCAATTCCCTGGCACCTGGTCACATTGCACCAGGACACAGCAACACAGCCCAGGAGCTGGCTGCAAGCTCCTGTCCAAGCCCCCTCCCAGCTTCATCTGAAGCCCAGGTACTGTACCCACAGCCCCAGCGTGGATCCTGGGCGCAGCAGAGATGGCAGAGAGGCCAGCACCTTTTATAGACTTTTATTTCCAAATCTGGTGCTTCCATGACACACTTTTACACAGCCAGGTGGATGGGGTGCAGGCATCTCCTTGCTCCCTGCCCAGAGAGTCGGGAGATGGAGAGAGGAAAAAAAACCAAACCAAACCCCACAAAGAAACAAATCCAAATCCAAACCCAAGGAGGATGCTCCCCAGAGCCCAGGCCCCAGCACTACAATCAGGGACCAAGCCACTCCTGCTTCTTGACTGGCCCAGCCGAGTGGGATCAGCCACCGGCTTCGCTGCTCTCGTCTTTTTTGGCACTTGTCACTGACTCTCCCTTTAGCACCAGCACAGAGACCCTGTGCCCATCCTGGCAGAGACACGGGCCCTACAGTGGGGCAGGTGACCTACTGGGCTCCGGTGCCGCACACCCGGAGAGAACCGTGTGAAGGAGCTTTCCCGAAGGCGAAGGCGGGCAGCACGGAGGGGCCCGGCTGTGCCCGGCGTGCGGGGCCGGCAGGCTCTCCCTCTGCGTGCCGGTCCCATGTAAACATGTCAGCAGGCCCTTCCCTCCCCACCCCGGGAGAAGGGCGGCAGCAAGCCTGCCTTGTGGGGCTGTGCCAGGCCCGTGACACCCATCACCCAGCCCTTCTGCTGCCCCGCTGACTCGGGGCTGTAGCCAAGAGGCCCTGGCCTCCTTGGGGGCCTGGAGGACAATGGCACAAGTCCCCTCCTGTAAACACGTCAGGCTGGGCTGCAGCAAGATGCTACGGCAGCGTGGTAGTAAGGCAGTAAGGAGCGTGCTGTCACGCAGCCCCAGGAGCACCATGGGGCAGGCGAGCCGAGGCACGGCGCGGGCAGCTGAAAGGCAGGGTGATGGACCCCAGAGCAGAATGCCCCTGACCCGAGGCTGGCGTAGGCACAGCGTGGTGCCTCACACCAGGGCTATTGAGAACCCAGGACCAGGCCCCCAGCCAAACAGGGGAACCATCAGGGCGGCCTGAATTTCCAGAGAGGGAAAAATGCTGTTCATCTCCATCTCCCTAAATCCAGGCCAGTCTGAGCTGGGGTCCTCTGCCAGCCAGAGAGCACAGGGACGTGTGTGTATGTATGCAGAGCCTGCAGGGAACCAGCTAGATACAACCTCTGTGGGCAACACTGGACCCTGAGACTGGAACCACATTACGTTCCTGCAGATGCTAATCCTCCACAGGGCAAGTGCTGGCTTTAGAACGGTCTAGGCTGCTGCTGAGCAGGGCTGGGGACAGCCAGCTCACTGTCTGGACCCACAAACCAAGAGCTGTGCTCTGTAACACGCATGTTAAAGAGCACAACATACAGTGGGTAAAGCAACAGTGCTCATTTGCTCAGTGGAGGAAACCAGCCCTGACAGGAGTTGGACCATCCTGGGACAGGACAGGACAGAACAGCAATGCTCCTTTCCTCCCCCAGCAGGTCCTAAGCACCAAATTTGCTGCCCCACTCACTTGTGCTCTCGCTGGCACAGAGCCCCAGCTCACGGACTGGGGGCAGCCCCAAGGGAGGGCAGAGGGGGCCTGGCCACAGGGCCAGCAGGGCTGCAGGGGGCTGAGGGACGCCAGGCAGCAGGGTGGCACTCAGACACGTGTGGAGCTGTGCAGCAGGAGGGTGAGGGACGTCAGGGCCAGCTGTCCCACGGTGGAGACGGGACACCCTGTAAGGGCTGCCTGGCACCGTCTCTCCAGTCCACCGGGATCACAGTCCCTGGTATCCCCAGGAAAAGTGGCAAAGGGCTGTTGGTGAAACAAATGCTCCAGGTCCTGGGAGCAGACCATCCGTTTCCCCATCCGTAAAAATAACCATAGAAATTTCTCTTCTCTCTGATTACAAAGATACAAAAAGGTAGAAAACCCTCCCCCGCCCCGACATCGTGGGCTCCGTTTCCATCCCCCTGCCCCTGTCCCCCTGCACACACACACCCTCACACACGAACAGCTCGCAGAGGAGGAG
>NW_008624494.1:0-500 GCF_000691845.1 Merops nubicus | reverse complement strand
GGTGGGACATGATAGGATGTGGTGGGACATGGTAGGATGTGGGGAGACATGGTGGGACATGGTGATGGGACACGATGGGACGCGGTGGGATGTGGTGGGACATGGTGGGACACGTGGGTGTGGAGGGACATGGGACATGGTGGGATGGGGTGATGGGACACAATGGGACATGGTGGGACACTGAGATGTGGTGGGACATGGTGGGACACTAAGGTGTGATGGGACGTGATGGGATGTGGTGAGATGTGGTGGGACATGATGGGACAGGATGGTGGGACACGATGGGACGTGGTGGGATGTGGTGGTGGGACGTGGTGGGACATGATGGGATGTGGTGGGACATGGTGGGACATGATGAGACGTGGTGGGACGTGGTGGTGGGACATGGTGGGACACGGTGGGGCATGATGGGCTGTGGTGGGACGTGATGAGATGTGGTGGTGGGATGTGGTAGGATGTGATGGGATGTGGTAGGACACGATGGGATGTGGTGAGATGTG
>NW_008624493.1:0-1066 GCF_000691845.1 Merops nubicus | reverse complement strand
ACAGATTTCTGAAAAATCACCTGAGCTAAATCTATTTACCAACTGGAATAGATTCAAACCTCCCCATTTAGCTGTTTGGCTGCTGCTTTGGCTGAGTCTCTGTTGCTGTGTGTAGGCTGGAAAAAGACCTCTGGAAGTGTAATTCACACTTGCTTCTTGGTGAGTACTCCCTTACAGAAAACAGAAAGGCTTCTTTTTATCCTAAAAAATCCCAAGGAATGACATTATTTCTGCTGAAAAAATGCTTTTCAGTATGGTCATTGTGTTTCTGCTAGACATCTTTCTGGGGTGCTGTTTGTTTCACAGTCAACAACTCTTGACAAACTTCAGGGTTTGGGGTTTTTTTTGTTTGTTTTGGGTTTTTTTTTCCCAGTTTTTACAAGTAAGACTGAACACAGTGTGTTCCAAACTAACACAGACTTACCAGCTTAGAAATGAAGGGCTGGAGACAAAGGGAAACTCTGACTTAAAGGTAGATCAAAGCCAAAACCAACCAAAAGATTGGTCAAAAAAAATCAATTAATTCATGATAAACCAACCAAATTCCTACTAGTCACCAATTGCAGTCAAAAGCAAGTCCTCAAGTGTGCAATTGCTAATAAACTTCTGTATAGATCTACACAGAGCTAAAACCCCAGATGTGATGGGACCACCTGCACACTTGTTTGCTGTCACATGTGCCAACATCTCTCTCTCCTGCCTGCACTGCAAAGTCCTCCTACATACACAGAAAACACAGGCAGCCTCCTCCTCAGGTACAAGCACATATATGTGGCTGCTTAGGAAAGACATCATTCATAATTCTTCAGCTGTTCTCCAGATATTTTCTTCTGCAAATATCTGCTCCTACTGCCAGAGCAGGAAGGGTCTTAGGAAGGTTCATCTGCACTACAACTGTCCTGAGACTACTGAGCCATAAATAATGTTGCTGAAAAACTCAATTAAACCACCACCCTGAGCTGTTATCCTTAGTGTGCAGTACATGCAGAAATACATACTCCTGGGGAAAAAAACCAAACACACATACTGTGTATGTTCACCTGCAGCACTGGCAATCTCAGCACAG
>NW_008624492.1:9462-43046 GCF_000691845.1 Merops nubicus | reverse complement strand
CTCTAACCCTTAACAATAACTTTTCAAAGGAACAGGACAGGCTTCCAAACATGAATTAAAAATAGTTTCATGCAATGTTTCATGCCTGACCCCAAATCTGTACATATAGATATATTGACCCTCCTTTGCTGCTCAGTTGAAAGGCAGCAACAGAACTGGTGAAGAAGGCTACACACAAAGTGCTGTTGCACATAAAACACATGCCCTAGAGAAGAGAGAAACTCTGTTCTCATGAAAGGTGATCTGTAACAGGGCAGTTTTGCAAAGACACTCTTTTGATCAGCACAGAAAAGGATGCTGAAACACTATCATCTAGCAAGATTGTCTATCTTGTCTGCAGCCCAGGCTTAGAGTGGTTTAATGGTTTCTGGCAGTTTAGTTACTGACACATAACTGCACTGTGCCCTTCGTTGTGCCCATTCCCCCTAATGGATGAACAGCTATGAGCTCAGAGAAGCCTCTCTGCTAAAGAAATCACCAGTAAGTGGCTTGCCATTGACCTTCTAAGCAGGTTTAAGTACAAATATTCCTTTCAAATAAGGAAACAACATATTTTTCATTTCTCAAATACACACTCTGAATTGTATGACAACTAACACTACATGGAGTAGGCTGCTTTGCAGATGTGTGACCTGAGGAGCAACCCTTCCTGTACACCAATTGGGTAAAAGCACATGTTTGTAAGTGTAAACATAAAAATTCTACACTTTGTGATATTTTAAAAATTCTATGCAGACATCTTGAAGTGTCCAACTGTGTTTATACTCCAGGACAGATGATATGTGATTTTTTTTTTTTTTCCAGCTAGCAAAATAGCAAGAGGGAGGAAAAAGTGTTATTCATATACAGACAGTGACAGTTTCTAATTATTGATGCATCACTAAGCAAGGTTTTGCTAACAGCTAAATGAGCTATTGCACTTACAAAATGAGGGCACGTGGCATATCTGATTAATTTTTCTTATACATCTATGATATTATGTAATCCTAGAAAGTTGATATCTCTTTATCTTTTGGAGAAATGTGCAACATAAAGGAACAGTTGTATTAAATACCACATTGTTTTCCACATGCAAATGGAAAAATGCTGAGTACCATTTTAAGTTCTGTACATCATCATAATTAATTGTCAGCTATCTTCTGCTTCAACTTGTAACATACAGAATGTTAAAGAAATTAAATATTCCTGGCAAAAGAAGGTACAGTATTCCAAGAAATCTGCTTTTTGCAAACTAATGAAACAATTTTAACCAATCTTTATTACAAGCATCTGTGAGCTCCCACCAGACTTGTTTCTGCTTATATTGCTCAGTTCCAAGCTAATGTCCCCTAAAGCTGTTAGGCTGAAAGCCAACAGAAGATAGATCCACAAAGAGACCTGACCCTTACCCCTGCAACCAGTAATGCCTCCTGGAAGTTTTAAGTTAATAGTCTATGTGAAATTCTTATGAGCAAAACTTTGTCTTTTTCCCCAACCATATTTGGTGAATTATATTCTCCAGGTAGCAGAAATCATGTACAGGAGCAAAACACATTGACATAGAAGAAACAGACTGAAAGGGAAATTTTCTAACTGCAAAATGCTGAAGCCTCTTAAGTAAATAAATACAGTCTAAATCTAGAATTCTCCTTTCCATTTTTACTAAACTTGTTTTTACTTTTCCACTTATCAAATCTCAGAAGGTCATCTCTGGAGAATTTGGGTGTCTGTGAATTCTGTTCTAAATTTCTTTGTTCTTACACTTCAGAAATGTGAGAGAATCTCTCTGTGAACTATTAGACAGCATAAGGTCTCAGCCACTGGAATACCACGGCTGTTCGTGGGTTGTAGTTTGGTTTGATTTTGTTTGTGGTTGGTTTTGTTTGTTTTGGGTTTTTGTTTGTTTGTTTGTTTTTTAAGTTTTTTTTGGTTGGTTGTCTTTTTTTACCTCTACTACTCTGAAGATTCTAGCAAGAGAGTTCAGTGTTTTGACCCTTATCAAATGCCCTTGTTCTTGAGACAATTTTCTGTTTCCACTACTGCAACCACAATGGAAAAGATACTGGACAAAATGGCATCAATAACCTTAGTAATTGAATTGACTGTTTGAAAACATTTGACTTTATAGTAGGTAAATTATGCTGTGGACTCTCTGAACACTGGGAAACTGTAGGGGAAATAAAACGAAAGAAACCACAGAGGTCAAGACATCCAGAGCAGGAAGCTTCAAATTAGGCTTCCTTGTCCATATTTAAATACTTAAGCAAATAGTAGTTGGCTCTTCTGCAGCAACTTTGACCTATACTTAAAATGAACTTAATTATAAGTCACGGGTTGTTCTTTTGGTTAATAGCCAAACTCAAAACAGAATCTACTCTGAGGCTAATGCCCTATCTGTGGAAAAGCACTGTCTAACCAGGAATCATTTAATGCATGACTGAAAGCTCCTCTCATGGAAAGAGAGAGGGGTTTTTTAAGAAAAGAAGAAGCAAAAAAAGAACTCAGTAGAAGGAGTTGAAAATAGCAGCTACCTGAGCCAATGTGATATGACAACAATTTCAAGCAGTGGATCAATTTCTGACACAAAGTATTATTTGTAGATAAGACCTTTCCTCTGAATGCTGTCTCCAAGAAGGTCTGCAAGAACACGGACACAAACTCCTTCCCACAGTGGGAGCAATAAAAGTACTAACCAGCACAATCTTCTCTGAAGCCATTCTTTGTACCATGCTGCAGTTCAGCACACTACCTTGCACAGGACAGATTTGTCAAGAGTCTGCAAATGATTTTTTTTTGAGTTGTGGAATAACTCAAAACTTCTTTTTCATTATATGAAAATGAATGTGAAGTACCACCAGTACGTCTATCACCATAGATTTCATATCTATTGGATAACGTAGTGTTCTGCAAATACCTCCTCATCTCTACCTTTAAATTATTATGGTGTTTACTGATAAAGAAATGCAGACCACATGGGAAGATTAAATCAAGATTTTATGAATTTTATACTAAAATGTATCTCCCATCTAGTTAACACAGGACAAGTATACTTCCAAGTAGGTATTAGCCAAAATCTACACCTTCAGTTCCAAGTTACTTTGCTGGAATTTTAGGCATGAAAGTTTTAGGAAATAGGGCACAGAGAATCTATGGAGCTTTACAGCTACCAGATCTGACCATGAGCTTATTCATGACTCAATTTGGAATAAAATCTAGATTCAGGCTTAATTTAAGGGATCATTTATCTTCTAAGGGTTTTGTTTTGTTTGTTTGTTTTTTTTTAAGCAAAAGCTCTTAGCCCACACTAAAGGATTAATGGATATAGCTGAAACAACAACAAAAAGATTTTACAGAAGGTAGTAACATGACCACCTGAGCCCCTGCACTAAGGCTGTATATAAAAGCTTTAAACCAAACTACTAAAGAGAAAACAGCTTGGCTATAATGAAGTAGAATTCATTATTTTAATGTTCAAATGCTGACCCTAAACATTCTGAAGGGTACAAAATAGCAAGTAGGCACCTAAGTCACCTGGGAGTTTTCAAATTTCTCCTTCCATAAATAAAGCTGTGATCACCCCAGGAAAAAAAGGGACATGTTCTATTTCATTTTTGCTACATCCTCATAAGCATAGAATAACAGAGATGAAAAAGAGTTGATAAAACAATGGGAAGATGGAGGGAATGTTAAGTCTTAAAGTTTATTCTCTCCTCATATAATAAAAGAACAAGTGCTTTGTGCAGAACAGTTTGGCATAAACTAAATAATTTCTGGATAGCCGCCAGTGCTAAGGTTAAAATGCAACATTACAAGGCTTCCATGATGACAGCCCACTGGGAGACATTTGTTGAAAATTGCTTTGCCTATCATTCAGTCAGCAGAAAGATTAAAAAAAAATAGGGAAAAAAAAAAAGGCCTTGCAGTACGAGTTGTGTTAGAGCTATGTTGAGCCTGTATCTAGAAATGATTCAAATTGTAAGCTTATAAAGCCCCCATACAGGTGCAATCAACATAAAAGCCTAGCATTTACCATCTTTCTTTTATATCACAAAGTTCTCTGTATTTTCACCATATGCTGTTCCAATAAGTGTGTGTAATTATAAAGGAAGCATGACCTAAGATTTAGATTCAAGCTCCAAAAATTAATTTTTTTTTTTTTTTGACAACAGGCAATAAAGTTTTCACCAGTTACCCTGTGAACAAGTAGAAGCCTTAAATTTTGCAACACCAAATAAAACAACATGTTTTAACGATACTCTTTTACTCTGTGGGAAATGACAACTTAGGCAGTGCAAGTACTAAATTGTAGTATTTTAACTGTACTATATATGTCTGCCTTTGAAAGTCCACTAAATACATGAAAGTCTTCTACAATAGTTTGAACAAAATAAGAATAAAGAACTACAGCTCAAATTTTCCAAGAGGTCCGTACAGACTGTCATTTGACTCTCATTTAAATTAATAGGATTCAGTCAGCTACTTCCCAGAATACTGCTTCAAACACACAGGGCTAAGTGGTCAGAAGGGTTTTTTCAATATGGTTAACAAATTAATATTCATAGTCTACAACAGCTTTCATCTTTCTATTATCTGTTACTGACAAAGAGAAATTAGAATGCTGGTCTCTGTTTTGGTATCGCTAAGTGATCCAAGAAAATATAATTTGCAGTTTCCTTTTTTAAGAATTAGCCAGAATCTGCAAGTGAAACTGGATTTAAAGTGATTCTATCCTGTAATCAGTGGGCAAGGGTTTATGCCTATGCTACTTCAAAATATGGTTCATTTTACAGCTTTTCTTATCTTTCTGGACCAATTCTAAGGCAAAAGCATATGTTTTTACAACAATTACAATAATCCGTTTGTTTACTTAACCACAACATGTGGAAAGCCTCTGCAGTTGAGTGTCATCACTGGAGGTTCAAACAATGTGTTGGTGGTTTCTTTGTGGTTTGTTTTTCTCACGAAATGACTACTTTTCCTAGAAAAATTAATACAGACAATCTAATGATGAATTCCTAAATCAAC
Source organism: Merops nubicus (assembly GCF_000691845.1). Taxonomy (NCBI): domain Eukaryota; kingdom Metazoa; phylum Chordata; class Aves; order Coraciiformes; family Meropidae; genus Merops; species Merops nubicus. Next base: position 38,042 of record NW_008624492.1, on the reverse strand, counting down.
AGAGAATTCATGGCTCTGTCACTTGCGCCCCTCTATGAAAGGATTACTTAGAAAGTTTCTCTCCAGGACTTGACATCCTTATGACAACTGGCTAAAGGTTCAGTGGAACTCATATGAACCCAACAGAAAAGCTGTTTACCCTGGTACTTCAAATATAAATTGGATCCTTTAGCCAAGTTACACTTGTGTATGTTCCTATTTTAAATAAAGAGAAAGACAAAAATGATTATCTGATGCTGGTCTCAAGTCAACACCTGCTCACATGGTGTAAGAGAGTTTCTGGCTCTATGGTAGCACGTTTGTATAAAATTCCCTGTAAAAAATATGAATCTCTGATACTGTTTTTATACCACTGGTATAAACTCTACTTGGAGATTAAAACAATGAGTTCTCTTATTTCATACTTATGGAAAACAAATGGTAAAACATTTTGATAGAATTATTGCAATTTGAAAATAATTCTTTTTTCACACGACTTTTAGTAATTACGCTCCTGCTGGGACCTCACATTGTTATGCATCTGTATCTTTTACATCTATAATTAGGGAAAAAAAATGGCTCCTGCAATTCCAGAAATGTTGATATGGGTTATATTTGAGTTCATTTCATACACTTTATCAAGTGTTTCCATCCTTAATTATTTTGCATACCAAAGTCCAAATTCAGCATATCACAAAAAGATAAAAATTCTGTGGTGTTTTATTTACTTTTACACAAAGTGATGTTGAACCTATATTTGACCTCTCCTATCATACCTATCAGCCAGTGACTGTCAGCCTTTTTTAGTTCCCTAAAAGCCATGAAAAAAAACCCAAATGACAAATCAGTACCACCATCCACAAACTGGTTAGACATGGATACAGAGATGGAGGCAGAAATCCAAAATGATACTGACAAATAAAAGGGAAAAAGACAACCCTAACATTTTACATAGAAAAGAAACCTCTAAAATTAGTTTTGTACAAATAAATCCTGACTTGACAAGAAGCTAGACAAATCTAGCTACAGTGGGTGACACGCAGTCATGACATTCCAGATAAAAAGTTTATTTAAAGCGAAGTGGAGAAATTTCCTTTTTTCAGTTGAACATCAAATAAATACAAGTGAGAATAACGTCTTGGGGCTTTGAAGAATCACTTCTATTGCTCTGTGTGGCTGTGAACTACTTTGCATGGGTATCATCAACTCCTTCCACTCAGAGTTGTGTTTTCGCACAATGTATCTTCCAGCTGGGTAACCTGATTTGGATAATATTAGTAATACAAAAACCCAAAGAAAGTTATCATATACATATGACTTTTGAGTGAGTTTGGGTAGGTATTTTTTTAATTTTAAAAGGCAAACTGAGAAAAAAACAACGTGAAGGAAGGAGAAAGGTAAGTAATGGACAAGAGGATGATTGTGGTGTCAGAGAGATGTAAAAAGAAAGGAGGACAACAACAAATATCTCTCAGTCTCTAGCTAAAAGTTGCAGAATTATCAAATGCAGAATCAGGGCATTGTTATTGTTGACAAAAAAAAAATTATGCCCTGAAGCTGCTAGGTCAGAGAGCCCAATGATACTCCCCTGAGGGAGGAAAGCTCAGTGACTGGGTAGGCTTCGCTCACCGTGTGTAATAGCGCAGGAAGGTGGAACAGCTGTGTGGCTATGACATATCTATGCCTGCTATGTAGATGTTGTGCTGGGGCACTGGCCAGTAATTTGTATGCTTGCAGGCTCACCAACTGCTACTGCCAACCTTCTCAACATCTTCAACACACCACTGTGAAAACAGCTACCATGGAAGTTATCAGCTTTCTACTGCTTGCACCTACCCCATACATCTAAACACTGCAGCTGCGACGGTTTTTATACTCCCAACACTTGCACTCCAAGGAAAAGAGAGATTGGATTTGGTCCAGAGGTCGTTACATCTATATGCTTTTAGAAGGATGAAATAGATAACAATTTTACTCTGACCTCTAATGTCATAAAAGCTGTCACTAAAAGATATTAAAAACAGCTACACGTGTGGCACCTGGAAATGAACTCAAACTCCACTGACTGCTGCATATACAGGGCTCATCTAGTCCCTTCTTGATTTTATGCTGATTGCTGTGTGGTCATAATGCAGAAAGCATCTCAGGATGAACACAAGCTTTGCTTATGAAACACATGTACACACACATACAGAGCCAAGCAGCCTCGTAATTTAGACTATTTCGTATTTTTTAGTACACTTCAGAAAACACATCTCTGAATTTATTTCACACTGGTCCAAAACAAGACACTGAGCAACAGGAGTTGGTGTCAAAATACAAAGGCACTTTCTCAGCAAATGCAAAATGGCATCTATAACAAATTTAATGCTGAAACTTAAGGTCCACTGGCACTTAAAAAAAAATTACCTCAGGGAGTTTGAGAACGATATGGCTCATGAAAGGATCTCTGTGACAGCCTGTATGGCAGAATTTCTACACTGGAGAGACACTTGGCTGTTATTTATGTTCAACAGTAAAACATATACAAACACAAAATTAAAAATAAATGTTGTACAGGCACCATACTACTTAATGTAGAAAAGGAAAGTAAATCATTGGTAGGGCAAAAACAGGCAACAGAGAAAAGGAAATTCACTCAGGATTTACATGTAAAATAAATATAATTCCAATATAATAAAGTATGTTGAGTAAAAAGCCTCCCTCTTCAACTTCCAGATGCTTCAGGTCTTGTCTCAGTAAGTGCTTCTACCCCTTGTACAGGGCACTAAGCATATGTAGACTCCTCTATCATACTGACAGTAGTAAGAGACAAGACAACCCTAAGCTTGATGGCTCCCAGGGAGGAAATGAGGGATCTGCTGTGCTGAAAAATGAAAACCCAAGAAATCACTGGTATTTTCCATGCAGGCTAAGAGCTGTAGCTACAGCTGTAAGGTAGAATTTCAATGAAACAGCAAAGAATATTATTCAATGTCCTGCTTCCCCAGCAGTGCAAAGCCTAGACCCGCCAAACGCATCCTTTTTACAACAATGCAGCAGAAGCTGCTCAGGGGATGAATTTGGCCCAGGGAGGGTTTCTTTGCGGAGTACTGGGGACCAAGTACAGCAGCAAACTCCAGACCAGAGGGTACCAGGTGGTACCAGGCTGCTCAACAGCAAGTCGGAGAGCAGATGCCAAGCGTCTCTGCGTGTGTCCTGTCTAGTGGTGGACTGAGAGGCATTAGCAGCAGCCTCACAAACAGCTTATTCCACACGCTGGCCAGAGGGCGAGTGCTGCACTGGTTACGGCAGCTGGGAAGGAGTGTGTGGAGGGGAAATAAAAATGGGGAAACGCGGAAGGTCTCGCTAGCCAAAAGAGATAAGCACACACACGACACACAAATAATCGCTGCAGCTTCACAGCCTGCTGGAAAGCAGCGCGAGCTGCGCTTTCTAGATCTTTCTGTCATATTCGTAACACCCAGAAACAGGCATAATGGAAAAGATTAATTTTAGAGGCTTTCTTAAGTTTGCAATATTAACTGGGGTGAGAAGAACTAAAAAGCCCCCCCAGAGGACTACTGTAGGACTTATGCAAATATTTCCATCTGGGTTTAGAATAAAAATCAAAGCCCTGAACCAACCAGCAGACACTGTTTCACGCACTGCTAATGAAGAGAGAATTCAATTCTCCTGTTCGCTGAAATGAATACAGACCTTGTATCTTGATGTTTTACAAGAATACAGTATGTGTGTCAAAACAAGAGTTTCACAGGCAATCGTGGAAACACTGGCAGCTTCCCATAATGCTTAAGGGCTAGCTTATGACTTTAGCCTGAGACCTTGAGTAGAGGAGAGTGAGTAGCCATGCCCCTACCTCATAATGTTTGAGATTCATACCGTAGCCAATGTGGTGGCTAGGTGCCAGCCTGCCCTTGGCCTGGGCCCCTTCCCTACTAAACCACTGCTACACACATACAGACTTGGACACATTTTACAGCAGTACAAGTTAACCTATATCCTAACACATGCTCCAGCACCTGAGCCTGCCAGCTATTTTCCTCACAAAAAGGATGGGGAGGAAGCGGAGCTGAATGGAGCCCATCCAGCACGTAGGGAGGGTGACAAAGGGACAAGTTCCCATCACTGGGCAGCAATGGCTGAGCACATGCACGTTGCTCACACAGCAGCCTGGAAACGGAGAGCAAGGGCAGGATTAGAAAAGGAGGAGGGGAAAATCTGTTGTTTCACACTGGTGATAGAAAAACTGAAAAAAAATGGTAGGATGATAGATGACTCATAAAAGCGTTAGACTACTGCCAAAAGCAGTAGATTTGGCAGCAGTGCAAGACACACTGCCTCGGGAGAGTCATGCTTCAGTCCCTTGCTCCACTGGGGAAGCGAGATGCATGAGCTCCCATCCAGGGCAGCTTCCTTCCTCCTCACCGTGGGCTCAGTGGTACCACCCCGAGCTGCCTCTCTGCAGCACAACAGCGATGCCATCAGCCTGTCTTCTCCTCCTCTGTCCCAATGCTGATGTAATACTTCAAGTAATAATTTGACAGTAAATTAATAAATGTATTCCAACACTGCTAAGTTTAAAATGGTTTATAAATTCAATTTTTTTCCACCTGCCATATTACTAACTCTGCTTTCCTTCCTCCCTCCTTCACTAAAATCTTTTGTCTTAAATTTTTCATTTCTGGCGTGTGGACTTGGGATCCTTTTCTTTCCCCAAAACTGTTCAATATAAATCAGACAGGCATTTGGGAAATAAAGGAGACCTGAAAAATGAGAGGAGCTGAGCTTCTGGAGATGTGCCAAAAAAATCCTGAGACAAAATTAAGGCAGTAAATACATATTGATTACTCAGGGGAAACTTTTTATGATGTTTTATCAAAGGTTACCTGCTCCTAATCCTTTCTACTCTAAACCATTATACTCTAAACCACAATACTGTTTAAGCATTTATCTGTCCATTCTTGGAATACAAGACTCTGAACTGCCTCTCACTCACCACAGGCAGGCAACCAACCCGAACAGAGGTTCCTTTGCTTCACATGCACATACGTTGACTGCAAGAGTCACTAACAGCTCTCCTAATCCTTCCTTCCTTCACCTATAAATGCAGGTTACTGAAGCAATGACACATCAGGTGAGTCCCTGGAAGCTCAGGTTAGAAGAAGGAGGAAGATCTGTTCATTCTTTGGCACAGGCTGATAACAAAAATATTCACTCATATCAACATACCTTTTACTCTATTTTTGTAACAGGCACTGGTTGGGCTACAGACCTGTATAAACTCCTGATTCTTTGAAAACAGGTTTAAGCTAAAAATAGGCACCCAGGTGGATTGGTTCTTGAGAACAGGTCTGGGGGTATGAGAAGGAGAGATACCCAGAGAGTCAGGAAAAAAATTCATGTCGCTTTCAGATTCAGAAAAAGCATGAGCCCACCTGGACTCCTTCAGCCACTTGATGGCTATAGTAAAACAGGTAATTTACAACAAATTGGACTTGCACATACATTCACGTGTTCTTCTTTCTGTAGCCTTCAGACTGTCATTAGGAACTCCCCTCTGTAATCTGATTCCTGTCTCACACCAACATTAACACAGAAATCGAGTTACCAGCCCAGAGAGCTCCGACTTCTGTGGCCAAAGTTATGAAAGCTCAGTCATTGCCTTGTCTATGAAGAAAGAATGAAATAGATATTGCAGTTGAAAGTGGTATATACTCAGCACTTTTTGGCCACAGGAACATTGATATTGCTATTCTGCAGGCTACAGTCATCTTTTTTATATTGTTAACTTTTTGTTACTTCCATTTACAGCCAAGGAAAACTCTTGACATGACCTTCACGCTGCTGGCCTTCCAGCCTGGCTACAGTGCCAGTGATGCAGCAAAGCAAACATCCTACAGGCATAAGTAAAGTCTGGAGCAGGACTTCCCCCTTACTTAACTTGTACCAAATGCCACGAGAAAGGGGAGACCCCAAGTACTGCTGGCATGAACAAGGGCACCCTCAGTATCGCTGCTGAAGTGAGCTGAGGCTGCACTTTCATCAGCCAGGGCTCAACAGCAGAATGCCACCAGCAGACCTGGCAGTTCATGTGTGCAATGTGCTCCCACGGGTGTTTCAAGGCCTGCCCAAGTTGTCACTTCTTCAGAGGTTCATCCCATCTAAGAGTACTTCTGACACTTTATGACAGTTTTACTATTTCACTGAGAAATTTCAGAACTCTGGACGTTTCAATTATCAACCCATTCCTTCCAGAAATTTATCAGAGAGGGAAATAAGGATAAAAGGATTGGAAGTAACAAAAAGAATTACTACAGATTTCTGAGAGATAATTTGGGAATGAGGGCTATATAACTACAGCAACTATACAGATATTGACAAATGTAGACAATATTCAAAATTCTTAAGTTTCTCAAAAAGCGTTTCCTCAGTATTTGTTGACAATTAACCAGTTTCAAATATCTACAAATCACATAAAAAGTTTTCTGTGTCTGCAACATTGAAAACTTCTTAAAAATGAGGGCTGTCCTGTCTGTCACAGTTTGATGTATGTGCAGGTGCATGTGCAAACACGACAGTATTCAGGGGCCAGGCTAATGGCCCTTTCACTCAGACACAAGCTATACCACCACTCTTCCTCACTATTTAAATGTCTCTTCTCTCATAAGTTCAGAATTAAGCTGTCATTATATGCAAAGTTTAGATTTTATATGATACTGCCAAATATCCAATACGCTACTATCCAATGTGCCATTCAGAAAACAATTGTATTTAAAACTTTTCAATTATACTTGCTGAACGTAAAATCAGCTTTGTTTTTTTTTTCAATGTTCGAAGTAAAGATTGAATTAAAATAGTGAGAGCAATAAACCATATATCAAACCCAGCAACTCTAACTGCCTTACATCTAAAACCACATAAACTATAAAGAAAACCCTATAAATGAAAACTATAAACACAGAATTTCTATGCCTTTATACAGGGACTCCTAAAGCACTGTTTTGCACAGAATAAATTTTTTTCAAATGTTTTTAGTACTACAGCGTTTGTAATGTTAGTGATTCCTGCCAATAAGAAAACTGTTCTCATATAATAATATGAGGAAATAACAGTATAACAGCAATTGTTCAAGTCTCTAAAAAAATTAAAAAAAACCAAACACTACTGAGTATCTAATTACAAGAAACTTCCATAAGAAAGTTACATATCATGTAACTGACTGACAAATCCTCCCAACAGAATGGCAAATTTTACAAAATATGGCAAGTTGTTTAGTAATGAACCTGAATTTATTCTTTGCACTGCAATGGTGCTCACAAATAAAGCACTTAGATTTTTATCATCACAAATGATAGATCTGTCTTGTTCTGCACACAGAAAGTCTGTTTCACAGTATAAATAGATCCTGTGGTAACATGAGAAAGGCAGCCTATACTCTGGGTTGTGGTTATTTCTAATTTATAAAATATATTACAGCCAAAGCCCTCTAGAAGGCTCAAGCCAATTAGAAAGATTCCCAATAGATATGCATTCCCACAACAGATATTTCATTAGAAAAAACAGCCTCATCCCCTTTTCAGTTTAGTTTGCTCAACCTCAACTAAATATAACCTCTAATGCAACTTACATGTTGGGTTATATGCATTACACAGAAAGTCTCCGTAGGAAAAAAGAAGTTACAGTATAGCCTCTGGAAATAAATAATGGATAGCCTACAAACAGTAAGCATCTTCCTTCCCATACCATGTGTCCCCAGTAATCATTAATACATCCTGACGTTCAAGAGACAGACAGACAACTGTGTAAATAAATAGACTACTATGGACTGCATTTTGGTAGCTACATAAATGAAAAGTGCATTCACTATTTAATTAATTTAATTAATGTAACAGCTTCCCAGACCTTTGGGAAAACATCCCTATGCCTGTAGCTGTCCGTTCCCAAAGTTAGGCATTTCATTTGTTAATCTTCAAAGGATGTCTCAGATTTGCCATAGCAGCAAGGAGACACTGAACTGCAGCAGCCATTTGGTGGATCGGTTCATCCCACCACAGTGTACACCCCTCTTTGAAGGGTCTCTGAAACAAAGCAAACCAGTGAGAAGAGGAGAAACATGAGTCATCCTTCTCCATGCCTCTTACCCGCAATGTCCTTGGTAAGCACAGCGAAAAACATTCAGGCCCTATCTGATTTGATAAAATGTTTTCTGCCCATTGTGCACAGGGACAGAGACTCCATAAAGCAGAAGGCAATAGAGAATATGACTCATGAATTGTGAATGAGAGTGCTGAACCTCCCCTTCTGTGGATGACAAAACTTTCAATGACTTTTACCCACAAAGAACGGGCCTTCTATATTAAATCTGTTATTCATACACAGAGTAATGCTATATTACAGCATAATGAGGTCTGTATATTACCTCCAGATACCATTTAGGAAAAAATCAGTTTTGCCTTATTTAACAAATGCAATACACACGTATTCTCAGATGTTCTTGATTGTTCGTTCATAAAATCACAGACTAGTTCAGGTTGGAAGGGCTCTCAAGAGGTCTCTGTACAAAGCACTGCTACAAGCAGGGTCAGCTGTGATATCAGACCGTGTCGCTCATGGCTTACCCAAACAGGTTTTCAGATGTCCAGGGATGAAGGATGGACTTCTCACTATACATTTTAAAAGCACCTTGCAGGAATGTAGACAAACAGATAACCTGTGCAACTGGCTTAGCAAACATTTTGTTAGAGGGAAACCAGGAGACAGGGACTAGGGAGCCGAATTTAGTAATTTGTTCATAAGGCCCGTTGCCTTCTTAATAGCCAAGCACATCTTCCATCTCTGTGAGGTTCTGCCTTGCCTGCTCTGTGAGCTCTAGTGGTTGCCTTCATCTTCTGTGCAAATCAAGACAGCACTTGCTGTACATTGCCACTGACTACCCCTCAAAAACCAAAAAACTGTCTTTAAAAAAAATCAGAGATTTGAGTACAATCACCACTCATGCTATAGAAGTACATTTCTGTTTTTACAAAAATATCCTTCTATTTACCAGAATATCCTAAAATCTTCATTGCAACCGAGTAAGAAAAGGAGTCTTACACAAGAATGATCCAGAAAATGTTTTTTTTCTCTCTGTATCTTCATTTAAGTGGGCACTGAACTAACTCCAGTACATAAAATTTTCTCCTTTGTTCTCACACAATAATAATATCAACAGAACTAATACATCAGTAAGGATTAATTTTTACAGAGATCCATTATTCTATCAATAAAGTTATTTGTCCTAAAACAAAGAGGACAGTAAGAAGCTTGAGCACAAGGGTTTTGCAAGTTGAATAAAGCTTTTGAAAATATTCTTCTCTAAAACAAATGCTGGCAACGCAAAATTGGATGATCTTAGCAGCAAGTAACTATAGGTAACTCTATATGAAAGATGAATCCTTGGCCTCAGGACATAAGTCTTCTGAAGACAAAATATCCATTGCTGGACTCATTCCCAAAGTTGCTGTACAGAGGTTGTTCCAGAATTCTTTCTTTGTGCTTGTTCAGTGAAGCACAGACAGCTGTATAGAGCATAGCTATGAGAATTTTAAAGAGTTATGTGGGGGTTCTTCTATTGGTTTGGAGGTGGGTTTTTTGTAGTTGCTTTTATCTGTTCCACACAAATTTTGTTTGCAGAAATTTATACGGGATATTTATATCACTTCTGCTATTTCAGGAAGTATAACGATTTCCCTTTTTCTGCAAGAATCCATCCTTGCACCTTCACATTCTGTCTCTAGGAACTAATTCTCACTCCACCCAAGCTCTATTCATCCACATAAGCATAAGGATCAAGAGTACCCAAGAAAACATCCAAACATTTCACATTGCTTTACCTAAGGAAATTGAGATTATTAAAAAAATTTCAGAGGTCATTCATGTTTGGCAACAGAGCTGCAGCTCTCAGTGAACTACACCTCCTCTGTCCAACTGTATTATTAAAAACTAAACACCAAACAAATCAAAAACTGAATCTGATTTTCTCTCTCCTAGACATGTAACCTCACAGTGCAGCTCAGAAGAGAATCACAGAGTCATAGAATACTTTGGGTTGGTCAGGAACTTATAAAGATCATCTGGTTCCAACCCCCCTACCCTGGGCAGGGACACCTCCCACTAGACCAGCTTGCTCAAAGCCCCGGGTCCAACCTGGCCTTGAACACATCCAGTGATGGAGCATACACAACTTACCTTTTCATCCACAACTTCCCTTGGCAACCTGTTCCAGTGTCTCACCACCCCCCTAGTGAAGAACTTCCTGACATCTAATCTAAATCTACCTTATTCCAGTTTGAAACCATTACCCCTCATCCTATAGCTACAAGCCCTTGTGAAAAGCCCCTCCTCAGCTGCCCTGCAGGCCTCCATTCAGATACTGGAAGGCTGCAAGAAGGTCTCCCTGGAGCCTCCTCTTCTCCAGACTGAACAATCCCAGCTCTCAGCCTGTCCTCGTAGGAGAAGAGTTCCAGCCCTCTGATCATCTTTGTAGCCCTCCTCTGGACCCACTCCAACAGGTCCATATCTTTCTTGTGCTTAGGGCTCCACAGCTGGACACAGCACTTCAGGTGGAGTCTCACCAGAGCAGACAGGAAGAATCACATCCCTCAACTTGTTGGCTACACTTCTTTTGAGAAGATCTACATAATCCCAACCAGTCTGGTCAAGGAAAAAATATTTTTCTCTTATTTTAAACAGATACCATGGAACTGGGTAGATGCACATTTGAATACAAAGTTCTCTGTCTTAAGCCACAAGAGAGAAGCTGGAGTAGCACAGGGAAAGACTCATGCTGGGTGGGAACATAACAAAACCAGTTCATTTCTGTGTCAGATGACCCTATCAGGTGAACTCTTACAGAATATCTACATCCTTCCACACTGAAACATTATGGTTTTCCTCAACCAGGCAAAGATCAACCTTCTACCTCACAAACATAGAGCAAGAACAAAACCTTTCTTCTCTTCCAAAATTACATGAATCCCAGCCTAAGCTTTTCCCTTGCACTTGATCTTTTCTCGCTCTCTTTTATGTTTTCACAAATTTCATGGTTCCACGTGCTCTTTTACAGCATCTGTGTAGTTCATACCATGCCTTGTTGCCTCTACCATACAATTATTCTCACTTTCCTTTTATCTAAGTCAGAGTTTAATCACATTTGCCAAGTAAGCAAGCATTAAGCTGTATCCCTGGGTGAGTTTCTAATGCTAATAGCATACAACAAAAGGAGAATCCTGTCACTTTATTGATTGTCTCCACAGAAAGGCCAAAACGTGTTTTAGCATGAATGGGAGAATTTTTTATGTTTAAAGGCTGTATCAGAATGAATGCTTATATTGCTTCTGTACACAATCTGGGAGGAGAAAAAGAAAAAAAAAAGAAAAAAAAAGGAACACATTCTCACATTCTTCAAATGTATCAAGTTATAACACACATTAAATCTATCTCAGAAGTCCCCCAAAACTGGGTAATGATTTGATTGCAATATGGGAAATCATCTAGAAAGGTAACAAAACAGAGGAATAATCCATCTTCCAAATTAAACTATACTCATTAGGGTATTAATTTAGTTAGTCCACTTAACCTGATGGTAAATCATATCATAAAGTGCAGGAACATAAAAGCTGTAACTTAAGATTAAGAAAAGAAAATAAGAGCTACTTTTTTTAGAATAGACCAAAAGTGATTTCTAAAATGATGGCATAAGAGCATCAGCCTAATGCTTATTTTACACTTGAATACTTTCTAATATCCAGACAACCTCAGTGTGCAAATTGGCATAGTTCATGAAACTAATTAAGACAGGATAGAATATCTAGACATTATAAACGTTTTAGGCAACTGCTAAAGCTTCTTCATCCTTTCTTAATAAGTATGTTCACCTATTTTTCCACCTACAAGAACATTCTGAAGAAATACTATGGAACAGGATGCATTTACAAACAAAATAAAATGAAAATAAAATAAAAATATGACAACGGCTTTTTGAGTTCATTTTACAAAATACGATTCAGAAGGAAATAATACAAGAAGACACAACAGAGAAATGATCACCCTGTTGCAGGTCATTCCACTATGACTTTATGGTGCTTCTGCCAGAAATTAGTTACATTCAGTGGAATTCATTGGTAGTGATGTAATTTAGGGATGAGAGAGAGGGGCTGTGAACTAGGAGGAGCAGTAATTCCTTTCATGTAGGGGCATAGGTGTTTATGATACTTAACACCAGCTCACAAAAAGTGAAAATTAGCATGTTTTATCTCTGATCCAGACATCCAATTCCTGCTTGCCCTGCGCCCTACTACTGCCTAGGAGACTGAAAAGCATCAAATCAGAAAGCTGAACTGCAAAGATGGTCAGTTCAGATAGATACAGTGTGAAGCAAAGGGCCCTGCACTGTTCCACACCACTGCCTGCCCCGTGCACAGACTGCAGCCCAGAGCTGCCTATGGCAATCCTTTGATATATAGGTAGGTATAGGTGATAGATACAGCTGTCCCTTCGGAGAGAGAAAAAAAGAGGGAGGGAGGGACTGAGAAGCTCCATGTACTAAACACAGCACTGCACAGAATGACCAAGCTCTTCCTACCCACCAAGAGCTACAAACCACATCCCAGCTCCACTGCAACTTGCATCTTGGGAGAAGAATCCTCTCTCTCCACTGTATCCTAGAGTGGAGAGCCAAGCTCTGCTAACCTTCCAAGAAATGAAATACATTTTATACCATTCAGGATCTATCTTTTGTACAAAAGCAAAACATTAAGTATACTTCTTTTTGTGTTTTATTTGGGAGAAATCACAGAAATTCTAATATGCTTTTCTCTTTATACAAAAAATATCTGAATGAAGAAAGGATGCAGTAGGATGTCTCAATGTGGATCTATTTAAAAGAAAAAAAAAAAAATCAGCCCTCAATCTCACCCCACGGCATAATTGCTGCTGCAGAAAAGGAGTGACAAAACACTTTCCCTATCATTTGAGGTCCTTTTAAAGATTTTAAAGAGATTGCTCCTCTATATCCACATGTTCTTACTGAGAATATTCAACCACAGGAGTTGTATGATTTCTCCACAAGGACACAATAAATCAGTATCAAAGTCAGGGCAAGTGTAAAGTCTTACATTAAAGTTTAGAAGGCAACTCTTTCTACTGCAGAGGTTTAGAAAAAAAAGGAAAAAAAAAATCAAACTAATCAGGCTAATTCGTATTTACTGAGCTGCTAGGTTGCAAATATCTGTGATTTTCAATGTTTCCTAAATATTTTTCTTCTGAGGAAGAGGCCTATGTTTCTTGTCAACATTAAATGTTCTGGACAGAAAAGTACAACTCTTGTTTTTGGGTCTCCTTTTGTTCTACCTCGTGGAACCCTCTTATGACAGTACTGTTTGATTTTGTTGCACCAAATTATCATGGGTTTTGAAACATGTTGTAAAAATGTTTGCCATTTTTTCTCCTTTTGGTCTCCCTTCTTTTTTTATGAGTAGGAACAAGCCTCTACTTCCCATTTTCTTTGCTTCAGTGTCTATTCTGTCTCCAGGTAGTATGTACAGTTGAAGATGTTTTCCACTATCTCAAGTCCAGTGCTGTCAGGACTCATTTTCTAGACATTTTGCTAGCATCCTTTGTAATTCACAAATTTCAGAATATCAGACCTAGATCACTGCCCATTTTCAGTATGTTTCAAAGTACAAGGCCATAGTTTTATCTTTTTCAAATCTTTAAAGCATGACTCCCTATTACAAAAGCTATAAATGCTCGCTGTGCTCCCAAAGAATCATGGAGAAAAGATATGAAAAAAGAAACCCCACATACAATGGCTTGTGTTGAATGGACTGGTTTTTGCTACAATGCTTTACAGCTTTTAGTTTTTAATAATTCCATACGTTTCAAAAAGATAATAAAAAAATACAGAACTAGTGATACATTTACAGTTTTTATGGAAGGTTTTCATTGTTATGGATTATGCTAAATTTACAAGACAACCCTACGTAGTAGTGATGCTTTTAAATGCATACATGGAAGTGTAATGCTCTTAAACTAAATCATAAACTAAAAGCCACATTCAGAGCAAGACATATTATAGTAGAAGTATGTAAATACCAGAATTTATATCCATTCAGAATTTTTAAAAATGGAATTATTTTTTAATTAAAATACATGCAATTCAGGCATGAGAAATTCAAGTACAAATATTTAGGTTGTATTATTAAACTCTCTGGGACACAAAAATATATTAAACTCCATCCCTCTAGCAGCTAGTGATGACTTATCTGAGCCTAGCAAAGCAATATAAATTACTTTTGTCCCCAAGTACCTTCACAAGGTCACTTGTTTGAGAGTTGAAATGTAAATTACTTATATTACAGCAATATCCTCAAAAGTTTTCATTTTGTGCATTAGCTCTCTCACACTCCATCTGTGCTATTTTAGAATTGTGAAGTCTGAAATGTTTATTTGAATAAAAAGACAATTTTAGGACAGAACTGAGACAACAATCTGGAAAATGAGTATCTCTTAACACAACCAATGTGGCCAGATCCTCCCATTGCCAAACCTTCTTCACTCCTGCCTTACAGAAGTCCATATTTCCTAAGCAGTTAATCTCCCTTTGCTCCTCATGGCCTCTGCCACTCTGATCTCTCAAGGTCATTGCATTTTGGCCAGGCCACAAGAGCATTCTTGGCCTATCTGGTTTTGTGTCACCAACAGATTCGAGCATTGTTGAAATTGCATCAAAGAAATACCCGACAAAGAAGATGTGAAGCAGCTGCACATCAGACAGAAAGGCAATAGTTTATAGTTTCCATAATGAAAAGAGCTTCTGTAAATGCAGCTACCCAGAACAGGCAAACACTACTTGAAAACCAGAACAAATCTCACCAGTGTAACAGACACAGCACACCAGTGTGGACTGCCATGCAATTTGTCCTCAAAAAGGAATGTATCGTGACTAAGATCTTTCCCAAAACTTTTCCTACCATATCTAAGTTATGTTGCTGAAAAAGAAACTGTGTTTCATTAAATGATAAACTACAACGTGATATCCCACATGAAAATAAAAACAGATGCAAAAAGCCAACCAGATATAAATACGCATTTTTAATGAGGCCACCTTGTTTAAGCACCCTGTGATTTGAAACAGATATTCCATTTCTTTCTCCAGAATCACAGGCCTGAGGGAAATACTCCAGTACAATTGATATGTCCCAAGTCAACAATGGATTCAGGCTGCTCAGCTTCACACATCTTTTTTTCTAACTTGAGAAATGCTCTTTCAGCTGTATTTATGAGCCAACTGATAATTAAATCACATCTGTGTGTTCCCTATGGAGAATACATGAGGTGTTTCAGAGGTCCTACTTAGTTTTTGCAGCAAGTAAGGTCTGATTTCAAATAGAATGGTGATTGATGCTTACTGCACATACTGCCTTGCTCTTATTTAGCACTTATTTCAACACACTATTTTAAATATAAATTGAGATGAATGACAGTAATAAATACTATGCTAAATTGGCACTAAAATATTGTGTAATCAGAATCTCTGGAGGCAAAATGCAATGAAAGCTTAGATACTGATTCAGTTTCTAGTATTGAAGTCCTATTGTCATGCTCTGGCCCTAAATGATATTCAGAAAGTTTTACTGGTGTAAATGGTAACTACTTTCATAATGAATTTACAGTCATATCTCAACTTTCCATCAGAAAATTTCTCATTATTACACCAAGCACACACACATTTAATGTAAGAATCAGTTTATACACAACTGATAGCCAAGCAGTTTTAAGAGGATGCAGATGACGTAGTCCTGCTATACAGCAACAAGCTTAAAAATGAAGACTGATTTACAAAATGGAGGTGGAAGATCTCAAGAAAGAGACAAAAAAATAATCTTAGATGTTTACATCCTAGAACACAGTCTCTTTCTGAAACTGGAAACTCAATGATTTGATAGTAACACTAATAATGATATTAAAATCACAATATGCCCAGTCAAGATCTTTGGGTATTGCAATAGAACACTCACAAACCTCCAAACACAAAGAAACACTAAAATGTGTTGACACTGGAAACAAAAGAGAAGGAGTACAAATTATCCATGCACCCTTCCTTTATTCCATCTGTTTTCCACTCTATGTCAATGCAAGACTTTTTGCAGCCAAGAGCTTCCTAAAATAATACAGACATTAATTTCTCTAAATTCAAAACACAGAATTTTTTTTCTTAAATCCAGTCAGAAGTACATATTAAGCGTGGCCATTTTATAGACCTTCAGAAGCAATTCTTTATTCCTGAAAGCAATATGTACTCCAATGTCACTGCCCTATTAACTATAAAGTGCTTAGTTTGTCCACATCAGTTACATCTCCTGCCTTTACATGGCAGGACATGATAAAATGTTCTCAGCTACGCAACAAGCAAGTCAAATGCTCAAGAGGAAAAGGACTTCTCCAAAAGAAGATATAAGAAATTAAAAACCCATGAAAGTATTTCTGAAGTGTTTTGGTTAAAAACAAAGAC
This sequence comes from Merops nubicus, assembly GCF_000691845.1. Lineage (NCBI taxonomy): Eukaryota > Metazoa > Chordata > Aves > Coraciiformes > Meropidae > Merops > Merops nubicus. The sequence goes on along the minus strand of NW_008624492.1, from coordinate 21,508 downwards.
AACTCTGGAAGTGAGTCAACAGATGTTAACTGAGAAGATCTTGCTCTTTGAAAGAGAATTTGAGAGTACTCGAAATCTGATACAGTCTATAGCAGTGGTTACACAATAATAAAATCTAGTACACTATTGACAATTTTATTTAGCTTAATATGGAAGCAAACCTCCTTTGAAATAATGCAAAATATTTGAAGCTTAATAATATTGGCAAAAAAATATAATAATAATTAGAAGTCAATGGAGGAAGGAAATACAATTGCCAGATACCTCACAGAAATTACACCTCTGTCAAACTCTGGCAAGTTTGATCTCTTTCAAGCCCTAACATAACCGAAGACACTGGAGGTGCAGAGGACTGCACAATGATCCAGCAGATGGTGCAGGTCCACTGGACACTCTGTGAAGCAGAGAGGAAAAGATTCACAGCACCTCCTCCTTATAATTACTCCACTCAGCTCAGGGTTTCCTGAAGAATTCTTCTTCCACCTGTGCAACCTTTTCTTCTTCAATTAGTTAAATTTGGGCTTAGGTGTCCACTACTAGAGGATAACTCCTGGAGTCTACGTCCACACTTAAACAGTGTTGTGCACACTATATCCTGCACTGGGTTAAACAACACTGACACAATGATGCTTCTTTTTTATTAAATCCCTTAAGTGGCCCAATTAAGTTGCTCTCAACCCCTTTATTAAATATAAGACCTTGGCATCATAGGGTGTGTCTATATAGCACAAATATACAGTGAATAAAATAACTCAGGTTCCAGCTAGCTGCACTAGCACTTTGTTCTCCTCCAGCTAATTAGCCCCACTGAAAAGATGCACTTTTCCCCACAGCCTGTGATCCAAATCTGACTTCCGATTACAACTTCAGTTATAGTTGAATAAATAATAAATAGGATGCTATATGCCACTAAATTGTTTTTCAACAGTATTCTTTATAGAGAATAATTTTATTTAGACTCTAAATGGTAATTAACTTCTGACTATACTCAGCAGTTGTAAAATTCATGCTGTTCTGCACTTGTAGAGGTACAAAAGGTCCCTCGTTTGCAGTACTATGCTGATTGATTCCTACGGCAGAGCTGTTGATTCTCTGCATGAGGTTTCTCAGATAACACATGGCCTTTTAAATATTGGTGCACTGGGTATTTATAAAGCTTGTATTTTCTACAGATAAGCTGGGCAAAGAAATCTTATTGAACTTTGTAATTTCAATCAAACATTGAAAAATTATCAAAGTTTTAGACAACCTGTTTTGAAACGATGAAAGCAAATTTTGTAAGTACAAAAATGACCAGGATAAAAGAGAAATGTATTATAAACAGCATTTATAGACTGGAAATCTGAGGTACTCTAAAGTGTATTTGTAACAAATACGCCCAAATTTGCTTTACCATATCAAAAATAATAATTGTCTGATAAATACCTGTGATTTTTGCAATGTTGTGGTCAATGGGGCTGCACTACAATACATTGCTAGAAGGCAAGCATCTCAGCTCTGTGACCCTGGGACCTTCTAAGGTCTATGTCCAGCACTGTGTGTTGCTGCATATATCACCTCTAACTTGCACTGCTTCTACACAGAGAGATAAGAGGTATAGAAATAGTTCCCTCCTCTTCCTTGTAATTCAAATCTTTTGTTAGCAATGTACTTCAAGTGACTAAAGCATCTTGAGGAACTGAAGCAGACGTAGGAGAGCTATCATATTTTACTTTGGGTGCATGCCAGTATAAAGCCAGGCAAGAGTGACTGTGAAGCTACAGTCTTTTCAGAGTGGTGGCATGAAAAGTGCCAACATTATCAATTAAACAAAGATGGGAATACTGCTCTCCCAGTGCATCAGCTCTGGATGTAGCAGCTGTATGCTTTACAAATATGAGCAGCTTGTTCTGTTTGGGAGCCTTCTAACTTCCATAAACTAGATGGCTTTACAAACAGGACAAGATGTTGCTGAGGATCTGGCAGTGGGGAAAAATACAGCTGCTATCTGATTGCCAAGCTATAAACTCAGTTTTCCACATAAATAATCCTCTCCATCTGTGGCATTAAGTTTAGGGGGAAAACATAAGGCCACCAATTCTGTTCTGCAAAATGCAGACATCATCTTTATGAATGAATTTCATACAAGGTCTCAGTATTATTTGTTCCTGATAGAGAAAAGCATATAGCTTTTATACCATAACTGTCTAAAGCTTGCCTGCTCTCCTGAAGCAAATATCAATTTTAAGAGTTGGGTGATGATCACAGCAGTGCTTAAAATACAAAGATACATGACAAGCATCACAATCAGAACATTAAAGTGTTATCTTTTAACTAGAAAGGTCTTTCAGAACTTTCACCAGTATGAGACAGATTGGGAAGTAAAGTATTGAATAGTGACACAAGTGCTACTACCAGATGAACTTTTATCAATGTAAGAGATGGTATGGAACAACCTATGCATTGTAAATAATTACAGATCTTTCATTTCTAGAGTTGCCCACATGGAAAATGACCTCTACTTGGAAGGAATTTTCCTCACTCTGTGTGATATAGTCTCCCAATCAGATTGCTCAAAGCAAAGAAGCAGTAGTTGTAATATGAGAATAATCGAGGACAAGCCCTGTTTTGTAGAAGAGATCTTTCTGTGATTATCTGTTAGAGTCATCAGACTACTGCATGAAAGCCTACATAAAACCTCTGAGAGCTTTTAACCCATATTTTTTATGACTAATGAAAAATAACAAGTAGAATAAGACCAAAGGCATGACTTTTTTTTTTTTTTAAATGTTATGGAGCCTAGAAATATACCATAGAGAGTAAACACAAACCTCTTTCCTCACATAACTTAGAGGAAAGGTAATAGCTGTGTCCCTTTTATGTGTGAATACGGCAGGCACAATGCACACACAGAGTTCCAAAAGATGCAATTAATCAAAACATCTCGAGGTCGCACAGACAGGATACATTTGCCATCTAGAATACACAAAGAAACATCATTGTTGACAGTGGTTATATTCTGCAGCTTGCTTAGGAAAGCTTCAAGTGATCTTAAAAATTTTGCCCAAGGAGGTACTGAAAATCTGATCTAGTGAAGCAAATTTGATCCAGCTTTGATTGAAAACAAGTGGAGACTCAACAGTAGCTGAGGGCCTACTCATAACAAGACCCTGATAATAGAATGTAAATGGTAACCTGTGACTAAAAGCAAGAGAAAACACTCTTCTGCAGTTGACAATAAAACATATTTGACAATAAATATTGTCAGAATTCAATGCTGTGAATACAAAATGTATTTTGCCCCAGTGTTTCCACAATACATGAATGGAAAAAAATAAGAAACAAACTTCACAGGAGCAGATCAACTCTCACATCAAAAAAAAAAAAAAAAAAACCCACAAAAACAACCTATAATTACAATAAGTAATTGCCATACTATTATAACTGCTGCAATATACCTTCTTCTTCAACGAACAATATGACCTGATGAAATAAACATGTTTAAACATGCAAATATCACTAATGTCACTTCTTAAGGATGCATGACAGAGGAAGAGAACTGCTACTTTGCTTGCAAAATTGCTGCTGCAACTGGACTGACTTCCATGTAACCAAATTTCTCCCATATAACCATATTTTTCCCTTTAGCAACCAACTGACGACTAGAGAAATCAGCAACATACAGAGTAACATTTATAGTTCATTACCCTATAGGACTGATTGTATTAGAATATAACATAACACCAGAGTTTATGGAGTTCTACATTACAAAGGAAACTGGTCATTTCTTTCTCTCCAACACCAAACAGAGGCACTACACACTCTCTGCCAGGAAGATGTTGCCAACTCTCAAGCTCCGGTACTCAGTGGAGTAGCTTTTTGATACCCAGGAAGAGAGTCAAAAAAAAAATCAGAGGATTTTGTCTAAATATGTCTTTTACACTACATGAAGCTCTCCAATTCAGAGTTTGACAAACTCTTTAGCTTTATTCACATGCAAAAAAAAATGTTGCCTTCTTCCCTTCTACTAGCCTCCTTCATTTCAGATGTTACTTTTTAAAATCATATTTCCATTCATTATTCAACATTTACTTTTCACCAATGAAGAAAAGAATTTAAATACCTGAATTTCTGGCAGTTTCTAAGTCCAGCATAAAAATTAATGCTGTATGATAGTTATCACAGGATACATTCTCTAAACAATAAAAGACAGATTTTCCTTGTTGAGCAAATGCAACTTTGTTCTTCCTTGTTTGTTTCATTAAATAAAACACGGGTGTGATTGTCTTTCTGAAATACAATTCACTTTATTAATGTTAATAAAATAAACAGCCTCTGAAAGCCAGATGCGAGATGGGATTTCTGCATACTTGTTTCCTGCCAACTAATACCCTTGAACTCATTTTCACTGTGATGCAACAAGGTACAGACAGAAAAATATACAAGGAAATAAACTCTGACATGGCTTGCAATCCAACAGCACCAAATACTGCTTTGAGAATATCTGGCCTTAGGCTGCTAGTGTCTTTAAAAACATGCTGACATCACGTTGTACTACAAACAGGAAGGTTGGCTCTTTACAGATCGCAAACTGTTGTTCAGCTGCATGAACTGATGTGTAGAGGTGCATCTCTTCTCTACAGTCCTTTCTAAAAACCACTATGGCACAAACTGGTGGCCCTCCTGATGCCACCTGTAAAGGTCTTGAAAACTCTTCATAGAAAGAAAAATGGGGTCTCAAAGAATGACCAACCTAGAGTACAGTCATGAAATTAGGCTAACTGCATTTTTTCCAATGGAAAAAGAGCTATTTTGGGGGAAAGGTCTGGAAGTTTACACAAAAGAGCCTCCTAACCTTCCTTTCAGTAAACCTGCTGTTGAATGATTTATGAATAGAAACTTTCCAGTCAGACTGGCCCAGAATTAGAGATGTGTTTGTACCTTAACTCTCCCTTTAATATATGTATTAGTCAGATTTTAAGTACATCAGCAAAGGTGATCTTAGGCACTGCTACAGCATTGATTCATATCACATACAGGAAAAGGAGTGTTTGAATGTAATTTCAGGCCTGTGTCAGAAAGGAATTGTACAAAAGAGACAAAGCTTTAAGTCATAAGCTTCCTGACCTCCAACCGTTTGTGTCTGCCAAATATACATTAGCTCAGCTTTTACTTTTAATATAAAAAAAGCTAGAGTTCTGCCAGCACCTATTCACTCAAGTCTTAAAACAACTAAGGATAAAACCGTCAAAAGAATGAACTCAGACACATCTGCAAACGATGCAGCTTCTCATGCTAGCATTAGATGCAAAGAGGAACAACCTGAGTTAACATTTTGGTATTGTAACTTGAAATAAACACGTCATTTACTAATTAAAATTAGCATGATCTTCTATGACAAATACACTTGGCTTCACCTCTTTCGACCAGTGCAAACCCACCTTTCAGGTGAACTCAACCATTTAAAGCAAATCTTGGGTACTCCAAACTGTACAGAAGAAATGTGACAGCAGGAGTCCCCCAATAGTAAAAATACCTCAAAGAAACCTTCTCTCCTTCCCAAATACCTACTATACAACATTTTGGGCAGCTAGCCAGAGCCTTTTCTCTAAATAGCTGTAGAGTGATTTAGAGATGTATTTTAATACTTTTGTAACTCTTTAAAAATAAACAGTTTGAAAGAATACGTTTACTGCACACTAGTAATAGACATCTGCGAAGTTAACAACTTTAAAATAACCTTTCAGCTTTCCTGTTATAGTCTAATAAATAATTCCTAATAGGCACTGCAATTTCCACTGTTTTATTAAAATACCTTTGAGTTATTGTATCATGTCACACAACAAAAAGTCATTACCCACAATTAAACAACTGCACTCAGCTACAATCTGGAGAAAAGATTTGTAAAATATTACTCTGAAATATCAGGGTTTTCTGAGTGTAAACATATTTCAAATATCTTAATTCCTTTTAAAATTCTGAAATCCACAAGAAAGGATAAGGAATAAACTTTAAGTCTCTACGACATGCTTCTTGAGACTCTGATCTTGTTCCACATGTAGCATTCACCCTCAGGAACATTATGAATTGTCACCCTAATCCATCAGCGACACTTTGCCCACAGAAAAGTACAATCTGCTCCATAGATAGAGAACCTATCTGTTAGAAGCACTTTATATGTTTCCCATTCTGATAGCTGCAGTAGGACAGCTCTTCTCATCACCATCCAGGTCCAGAATCATTTATTATATTTCTCAGTCTGGCTAAAGACAGAAACTAGTTGCTCTAAGTACTCTACAAGCTTGAACATTGACTCTTACAATGCAATCCTGAGTCCTTCAATTAGCACATATTACTGGTCAAGCGGAGCTAACTATTGGCACTATTTTCTTCTTTTTGCTACAAAATAATCCATTTTGTAACTTGTAAATTACATTTCTCTTCACATTCTAAACCACGTATTGCACACTGCCTGCATTACAGAAAACTGACTTTTTTCTGAGGAGCTTGCTGAGAAGAGCTTTACAGAAAACACTGTGATTTACAAAATCAATTTCTTTTGCCTCCTGTTAGTGTCTCAGGTATAGTCATTTATTGATTACCTTTTATGTGCGACTTTCATTTTATTATTACTGTCAGTGTAGGATTAAATACATATTTCAATCACTGAATTAATTTAAAATAATGATAAAAATGAGTACATACAGTTGCAATGCTACTAATATAATTTTGAATGGCAAAATAGAATAATGTTTCTCATTTGGTTAGCTTGACAAAGTATTGATATCTGAAACATTTTTATGGTGACATTTTCTTTTTTAAAGCAGGACTGAAAGTTTGCAGCATTTAAATCCGTGACTTAACACAACAGGAAGGAGATAAGTCTCTTTTTAATAATCTAAAGAATTTTATAAGCTTACTTGCAATCAGCATAAATGAAAGCTGGTATCAGCCTGTATAATTATTGCACAGCAATGCAGCACCTAAGCCCTAAAAATGACAGCTTCGTAAGTGTAACCATTCTCTGTCTTAAGTGAATAAAGTAGATAAGAACACTGAAGAATAGCTGCTTGCAGTGGATATCACTAAAAGTCATCTGTTTACAGAAGTATCCCTGTAGTGTCAAAGATGCCCAGATACAACACATTTCTTAATGAATAAATAAACGAAGGTCAACCATCGCAATTATTCACCCTTTATGGCTGTGGTTCTGCCATTAACGATGTCTTCATTATATTGACAATCTCACCTTTTAGTCGCCAGTTCAAATACAGTCCAAGAGGGTAATGACCAAAAATATTTATGCAGCTGCATGGTGAACTACACAGAGCAAGCCAGGGGGAAAGGGGAATGTTAAGGGATAGAGATCTGAGCTACAGAAATCACTGTTATAAGTGACACCTTTGTTGGCAGTTTCTGCAAGAAGAAAGACTGAGTGGGGAAAGAAAAATGAACTACCTTCCCATTTCTAGGACTAGAGTCCTGGTCTGGTAGCGGGTTGCTCTGTTCAGGCTGGACATGTAGGACTGACAATTGACTATCATTTTACAGATAGTCAAGGCATTTGGTACTACTTTTCTTCAAATAGTCTAACTGAATTTATTCTCATTTATGCTTTGTAATCTTCCTACAGCTCATACAAAAAGGTCAAGGGCATGAAGAGAATGTATTTTTAGCTATATTTTTTTTCAGGAATGATTAAAAAGCTAAATGAAGATCCAAGTCAGATTCACATAATTCTCTGTTTACTAAGTTAAAACAATACTGTATGCCTTTCTGCCTAAACATTAATGCAGTTAGAGACAATACATTCTCTTACTACCCAACCCAGAAGAGACGTGTCTAGTTATTTTTAAACTGTGCAAAAATTTAAAAAAATACAAAACTCTGTGTTTGACAATTCTCACATCAGTTTATAGACAAGACTAAGTACACTAACACACCACATTTCTTGGCAAGTCTCCTTTAATTTCCTATTGCAAAGGTGGGACGTTTGGCAAGGGGAAGAGACATCTCACACATCAGCACCCTTGGGGAATGTTTGCTCAGAAAAACACAGTTTGACCTGTCAACAGATCAAAGCAGTTTACTTCATCAGGTCATAAGTGTTATCAACCACTGCAAGTTTGTGCCTCCATTTCATTATTTAGGAGACTGAAATTAAGGAAACAGATGATGAGAAAAAGAGCTGACAATTTCTCCGACTACATGGGTTTATTATAAAGCTGTAATTTTCATGACTTTTCATATAAGAATACTATAGGCAGTTCTTATCTATGTAATCCTTTCAAGAAATCTGACAAGCAAATTTATCAATTTCTAATAGAATTTCAAATAGTGCAGACACCTCACTGTCTTCAATCACATCTCGTTTCGTGGCTGTATATGTGGAGAAAAGTCTTGTTTGTCTGGGTCCTAATGGATAACATGATGTACATTCCCATGGCAATATAAAATGAACAACAATAAAAATGATAATTTACTTGCTGTCAAGTGCTGATACTGTAGGTGTGAAAAAAGCAAGTAAAGCTGCAGGGACTAGGTTTTGATCTGGTATTATATTTATATATTCTTAGTTGAGATCTAATTGCACTTAATCTGCTCAATAAAATTATCTTCACTGTTATTAGTACCTCAGACTTGTGTTATTATATAATCCTAACCTATTTTTTAAACAGACATTTTAATCTGCTGCTTAAGTGTTCATTAAAGCAAAGCCACTACTACGCAGAATACGTTCCACTCTATTTGCAAGTGGGAAGCTTGGAGAAGCCCGGGTATTTGGACATTAATTCTTTGAAACTACTACCAAATGCTAGTATTGCCTTTCTTAATTTTGTTCATGACCTCACCACAACAAACACCACCAAAACTTAATCCTTAATACTAGACATATTTATCTGAAACAAAGATTCTTTTAAAAGTGCAGTCATTTGTAAATACAATGTGGTATTATCCAGTCAAACGCAGCATATGTGTTCATATATAACAGCTTTACATTGGTCCTTTCTTTCTTGTTTTATTTCTAAATCTGAATATATAATCTTCATGCCAACTAACCTAAATGTGTGAATTATTTCCCATTTTGAGAATCCCAAGATGCTCAATTATCCAATACAACTGTCAGTCATCAACTGTACTTAATTGTCTGTATGTTTCAAGTCCATTGCATGTTTATTTATATCACTTGCATGACACACTAGATTCATTATGAGACTAGAATAAGATTAGATACGTCACAGTCTAATGCTTAGTGGCATGACAGGAACCATGTTTGCTTTTTTTAATCCTAATTTCTAAAGGAAATCTAAGTAAATTGAATATTAGCCTCCCCTACATTCTCCATATCCCTGCAGCTCCCAACAATTTTTTAAACTATAGGGCATACTCAAATTTGACAGAGGAATTAAAATGAAGCTATTACAAATTCTATGAAAAACTGCAGGCTTTAGACCCAAGTGGGCCTGCCTGTGGAGGACAAGGCAGGCACCTCTCTGGCTCAGAGCCATTCCAAGAGGGAGCACCTGCCCACCTGCCTGCTCGTACCATCCTTCAGCACGTGTGTAACACCGAGCCAGCCACAGCACGTGCTGCCTCACTGAGACAGGAGATGCAGGACAGAGCTAAGGACTAGAGAAGAGACAGTGGAGTACATGTGGGGAGAGCACAGCACAGGGAGAGAAAACAGGAGCTCTGTCTGTGCAGGGTGGGGGCATGCCTGAGATGGAGGACTCTGGTAGGAAATCAGGCTTTATTAGTTCCATTACTCAGGAACAATTCCTTTTATTAGACCACATTTCAAACTCCTTACAGGGAGGGTAGGAGATGAATTTGTAGAATGCTGAAAAAAGAGAAGAGTTTAAGGGACGCTTTCAAGGAACAGAGAAGGTCTTGCCTCACCAGAAGTACTGGACAAAGGAGGACAGGGAGGCTCTGGAGGAATGGAGAAAGGGAAGACAGGGTGGGAGGCAGAGGCAGCCTGCATAACAAAGACATCAGATAAGAAAGCAATGACAAGCCTGACATAAAAAGAAAAGGCAAGAACTGTAGTCAGATTTCTGAGGAGCAGCTGAGGTGGAAAGCAGAGCCACTCCATCCTGAGGCAACAAAGAAATCACCGAAGTCCAGCAGCTGGATGGGAATTGTTGGAGCAGTTACAGTTCAGAGAGCAAAATGGACAATGAAAGGGACGGCAGCATATGGAAAAGGCACATCAAGGAAGGAACTGAGTTGTGGTTATTGGCTCTAGGAAGAGAGTGGTTAGCACTAGGCTGACTGTCAGGGTTAAACATAAGAAACATCAGCAGTGGGCTGGAGGCTGTGGGACTGGGCAGCAGAGAGGATCAGGGCACTGCCTCTGCAGAGTAGGAACCAGGAAATAGCAAGTTCTGGTTTTGCTTAACTGAGTTTTAGTACTGAATTTAGGGTGCAGAATTTTAAAGGAAGAGAGTGGAAGCTTTTAACACTCCTGAACATCATCAGCTGCATGACAAAACTTTAATGGAAAGATGCATTTTATAGACACCAGACAGTGATAAAATCATATAACCAGTGAATGCAGAAATTCATCTTTATTTATGGGTTCCTACTCAAATTGTTTGATATCTTCAAGTCTCTTTACAACCCATCATTTCTGCAAATTTCTATGCAGGAAGAACTATCTCTATGCCATTACACTTTGTGTCATGCATCTCTCATGTTAAATTTCAGACTGAGTGCAGATTGTACAGGACAATAGCCTGACACTTATAGAAATTGTCAAAGCATCATAGTAACTAAAGAGCTGTTACAAAAATAAAACTTAATTGTGCTAATGCCCCAACTACACTGACAGCATTGTTGCCGCATGAGTTTCAGTCACAGAAAATGCAAGCATATAAAAATTACACCAAAAAAAAATGAATAGAAGTTAAATTGCAGAATTAATTTTTAAAAAAATGGTCATGTTCCTAAAAATCAACACATTCCTTTCTAAGGTTAACCAATATAATGAACATCTTAAACTAAGAAATGTTGGATACTTATCACAAATAAATTCTGCCTTACAATCCAGAAATTCTTATTTCTTTTCCTCACACACAGGCACTTTAGTCTTAGCATTTTGAACATACTGTCAACTCCTGACAGATACCACTTGCTCTTCCAAGACTGTCAACGTTATCCTTGAGAGTCAAACCCAGCAGCCTGTAGATACCTGACAAAACCAGGAGGAGCTTCCTGGCAAATTCTGTGTTTCTATGGTCCCCTGGCAACCCATGCCTGTTCCTGCTCACCACATCCTTCAAATGGTGGTGCCTCTCGCCAGAGGTAACCCAATCCTGCTTCCTTCCTCAGGGATTGAGAAATACCCAATCTCTCCTTGTAATCCCACCCATACCACTAGCACCACCTGTGTCCTTTTTCTCCCACTTCAGAGGAACTCATGTGGCACTTAGGCAAACCATAAAGTTGGCCTGTAACAGGAAACTAGAATATACAATTTGCTGCCCAAAGGCACATGTACATCTGCTCATTTAGTATCTGCCACGCCACACTATAACTGAGGCTTTCCTGCAAAGATTAGAGGGATGGCAATTCCAGTCTCCAAAGATCCACTCTAGACAAAGAAAACACGTGCTTCACTGTATGCTTTGTAAGCAAATTCCTGGCCATGCTTCTTCAACTAGCTATCTCCCAACACCTTGTTTTGAGGCTTCAGAAGAATACCACTCTCCTTCAGTTTCCTTCAAGACTCCCAAATATTCTTTTACTACTCCAAGTATTCAAGGAGACACTGAATATTCATGCATAAATGTTCTGTGTTGTATCATTAGATATTTCCTCCTTCCTTGGATGGATTTCACCTTGTTTCTCGTGTTGAAACAGGTTGAGAAAGCCTGCGTAGACTAGGACAAACAAACCTTACTTTTGCTCAAAGCTGTCCATTTTAAATACTTGAGGAATAAAGACCTTTTCTTCTGTTTGTAAATCTTCAAAGAAATTACCAGAAAAGTTCTAATAATCTCACCAAGACAAGAAATGTGGACTAAGCTAAGGATATTGACTTGTTCCTATTTGGGGTTTCAAG
>NW_008624492.1:0-9431 GCF_000691845.1 Merops nubicus | reverse complement strand
GCTGAAGTTCAAGTGTGTAGGCATTGCCTTTATAAGCTAGTCAATCAGTTACTTCAGCAAGGTACTTAATTCCCCTCTCATAATGAGATCTAGCTTCAAGAAATGTAGAAAACAGGAAATTCAGAGAGGTCCTGCAAGCCAACAGTCACCAAAAGTGATTTTCTTTTGTGTGAAGTCCAATCTGATTATGAACATGCAGAAGTGGAAATCAGCAACAGGTATCTATGCACCCTTGATAACTTGTTATCCAACTGGAAGTCAGCCTAGTTGTTTCTGCAAAGAAAAACCTGCAGACAGCAATGTCAAGGAACACAAACATTGACAAAAATAAGTCTAATGTGACTATGCACAAACTATTTTAATTTTGTTAAATACAGCCAGAATAGATGCCCATGTTGCTTGTTTTTTTTTCTTGCAACAGGCAAATGGCCACAAATAGTCACTGGGGAGAGAGGCATTAGTCTGGATTTGTAACTGTAAACCAAATATCATATATTGGTCCAAGGGCTATTTTTTTGATGTATTACCTTACAAAGGAAAATATAGTTTTCTATGTGACAATCTAGTGCAGGCTAAATTAACAGTATATTTTTACTTTTCTGTAATCAAAAGGCTCACATCAGAAAACCAGAACTAAGCCTAAAAAAATACAGCAGGAAACAGAATGCATCATAATCAAATAAAAAGATTTTGATGCGTTATGCTTACTTCAGTGGGAACAGAATCAGATTGCAAGACTCCTATTAACTTAATAAGATCTGGTTTATTGTTTATGAAATTGGGTGAATGTGCAAGGTAACAAACATGAAGTATCTCATTTTTTTAAATAACCTGCAATAATATGGGAGGTAAGAGCTAATAAGCACATTGTAAATAGCCAAGAGAAATCGACATTTTAAATAATTTTTAAATTAAATTGCCTTTGTAAAAATGTAGCACCTCAAATATTCTTACAAATGTCAGAAAAAGACACAGTGTTAAATTAGAAAAATATGTACCACTTGAAACATACACAGATTTAGGAATAGAACCAAGATTAGAGCCCTTAGGCAGTAGGAATTGGGGATGTCATACAGCATTAATTCACGGGAGAGGCCACTAAGTCACATGCCACAAAAAACAGTGAAACTGCTGGCTACGACAGAGACTCTAACTTATCTTTCTGATAAACAATTTAAAAAACGCTACATATGGATTCCACAAAAGAAAAGTAATTAACAGGTAGGAAAAAAAAAAAAAGAAGGAAATTATAATTACAGTGTCAGAACACAGCTGTTGTATTAACTCAGAATTGCAAAAATGAATGAGGAAACATTCAGTTTTCGATTAAAAGAATTTTGGGGTTATGGAAGTTTGGGCAAAATTAATTCACTATGATGCAGTGTTTTCTAGTTTTACAGCCCCTCGTCACAGAAGTAGCAGAAAGAGGAGGTGTGAGGAATCCTAAAGGACCATAAACAGACAGACAAGGAAGCCTTGTTTCTCTGGATTCAGAGAATCATATTTAAAAGACAACTTTCTTCCCCCACCTTTGCTGATCACCATTTTTCCAAAGGAAACACTTGCAGTTCATTCTCTGTGATGTCTCAACGCCATCCCTGGGAAGGACAGAGTAACAGGGAGGGACCAGATAGCTGTCCCCAGTACCCCAAACAGGTTTTATGCTGGGGAGGGAGAAGTATCCCCTTATAAAAAGAAAAAAAAGTCTATCAAATCTTGAAGGACGTGTTTTGCATCCTGGACTTCATTCTTTTCCAGCATCAACTTTCTGATCTGTGAACGCCAATGATATAAGATGCCTAAAAGACTTTGAAAAACTCAGAGGAAGAAGGGAAAATTACTGATTAAGCAAGCTCTCCTTCTGAACAACGTAGACATCCTAGACAGAGGCCTAGAACTATCTCCATAACTCCTACAGAAAGAGTGCATAGGAGACCGCCTAACTTAAACGCCACCAGCACACAGACCCTTCTGGAGAATTCCAGCACTGCTAAATTTTTATAGTCTCAACTTCCAAAATCCAGTAAGACACTATTTTACTGTTCATAATTGTTTGTACCTAGAGCTCATTCAGTATGCAAATCAAACATGCTAACTTCATGTGCTGTGCTTCTCATGTTCTAAAGTGGAATGATACACTCCACTAAGAAGCCCTATGTGCTGTGCTGCCCACTAAAATCTTGTTTTTAATTAAAAAGATACAATCATATTATATACCCTTTTCTAAATATAAGCTTCCAAAAAACCTTCTGCAACAGAAGATTCCCAGAGTTTTTAAAGAGTAAGCAACCTCCCACAAGAACAGCAGAACCAGGAAACATTCCTTTTGACATATGTTAATGATACAAAAGGCACTTTGAAAATGAGTGTACTTAAAAAGGTATATTGGCAAAATAATTAATTTCCACCTGTCTTGCATTTTAGTGACTAGAAACAAGACATAACTAGCAGCATGTAACCAACCAATTCTCCACAGATTACCAGCAAAACCTACATGCTTTAAGAAACACTCTGATTTATGTAGCCTGTTCTTTAAGATTATTTCTGAACACAATAGATGTAAAAGAAAGAAAAAAAAGATACACTGTTATAATCCAGTAAAGCTGAACAATGGGATAATAAGCTAGTGATTAACTAGGCAACTTAAAAGTGAATCCATGGGAGCAGAGCATTATGTAATCCTAAATACGTTGATCTAAACAAATTCTTTTTAACATTAAGTATTCTATTTACACCACTTCAGAGATATGGTTAAGGCATTTTATTCAGCTGTAGAAGCTCTCCATTTTGTGTTGAAATGAATGAGACATTCCAGAAATACTTCTTTTGTCAGTATTGTTACAGGTATTTTTTTCAATACACAGGCTATTTTCTTACAACATGCCACAGAGATGACCACTATGCTGTATCTGTTGATACCAAAATAATAAGAACTCCTCCAGTTGTGAGAGTCAATGTCAAATACAAAACAAATTCAGGAGGCACACAGTTCCCCAGGTAGTAAAAAGCTGTGGATCACTTTAACAAGTGACTAATTCAAGCATCTATCCTTAATTTGGTGTGAAACTCACCTCTGAAATCCAATCAACAGATTTTGTATTACTGCGACAGAAGCCAATGGCCTTAAAATGTTTACACCTCTCAGAAGTTGTTAAGGTTGAAGCAAAAATGTGTGTTTAAGCAAAATCTTTACATCATAATGACTAACCCAAATCTGCTACTCTCTAAAACACACACGTCTTCAGTAATTTGAAGAGCTGCCTACCAGCAAGAAATTCACACCCTTGAGGCAGAAGCACCACATCAGACAAAGCAGTTCTAAAGAAGATGCAGGCATAGGCATGCCCAAAACAACATAAAAACCAAGACAGCCCCATCTTTCAACTGGGAAGACTCACAGTCCTGGATTTGACCATGTGAGGTGTCTAGTGGAGTAACTTTATAGAAGGAGATGATTTATGAACTTAAAGTGTAGACAGAAAGGAAGATCAGACCCTTGAATACTCAGGATACGTCATCACAAGTAAATCAAGCACTGAACTCACTCTCCAATTTTAGCCAACAATCTTTTTTTAATAAATTATTTTAATAAATCTTGTAGATTTAGTAGGGATTCAAATGCAAAAACCATGCTTTTTAGTATCTAAACTTATGATAGCCTGGGCTTAATAAGGAATTTTGTGGGTGTTTTGCTGGATATTGTTAAAAAATTTTCTATAAACACTTAGCTTGTCCTTTTAGTTCTAGACTAACTACACCACTAGTCCTAGTACAGCATAGATGTCTTAAAAATACAAAACAAAACCTCACTCCAGTAACAAAATTGCATTGCTTGTTCCGTTAACGAAACAGGAACAGGAGGGAAATTACAAACTTTGTAACTGGTTTAGCAACACAGTCCTGATTTTTGTTTTAAAACAACATATTGATGATTAAATGATTAATAAGAAAGTGGCAACCTGTTTCCATAGAAGATACAATTTTGAACATCCTTCAGTATAGAATTATATCAACTTCAACTGCTTTTTTTAAAAAGTCTTCCATTTCTTAGACTTACATGTTACAAAACTTAGGTAACACCCAAGAGAGTCACCTTAGTCAATGTCTTTCCCCTTCTATGTACCATAAAACGATAACTGTTGTGATTTTCACCACTGTTTCCAAAAAAATAAATAAAACAAGATAGCAGAAGCATTGCACTTGATACACACCAAGTCATACAATACCACAGAAAGGTCTTTGTGGGATGAAAGGGTTAATAGGCATTTTTAATTACACCCAAGTAACTTTAATGAGAGTGAATCCTGCAGCAACATCCATAAACACAATGACCACATTAGCAGAACACCAGTTGTGAAACCCCTGCCAACACTGCTTGTACAGACATTTTTTTTCTGTTTTGTTTTAATCAAGATACAAAAATCTTACCAAGTTCTGCTGTTTGGGGTATTTGCAGAGCCCTGCAAAAAATGTGTAAGTCTAGGCAGCTTTAAAGAATGTAACATGCAGTAGTAACCATGACAATAAGAAAAATGCTTTTGCTAATCTTTTTCTTTCAGATGACAATACTTCCGAATACTGGTGTTTTTTCACTGTAATACAAATTTTGTTTGCTGCTCCTTGTGGAGCCAGGCCCTCAATCCTTGTAAAGCTGAAACTTCTGACAAAGTGAACAGCAACTTGGGGTGCACTAGTAACACAGAATGAGTCCTAATCAGTCCACCAGCATCTCAAGTGACTGTGGCAGGATGGATGTCATGTGCTGGCAACTAGGTCTTATTTCATTGTTGCACAGAATAGGTAGAAAAGAAACATAAAACATGTTTAGAAAGAGGAATCTAAAAGTAACAGAAAGGCAGAGTGTACACAGGGTGTTTCTGTGGAGATGATAAAACTCCTGAAGCAGGTTAAAATTAGGCCTTCAACAGGATGACCATAAAATATAGAAAACAGCCTAGAACTCCTCTGCATTGAGTTCCTTTGCCTTCATTTTGTATTAAGTTGGGATTTTTAAGCAATAAAAAATATAATAAATAAAGATCCTTCAGAAATAAATCTTTGTTCTCTACTACTTCTCCATCAGACTTGCTCATCAGACCAGGCTAAAGCTTTCAAAAGATGTAGGTGATTTGGAACTGAAGTCATATTTGAAAAGTGTCTAAAGGGCTGATTTTCAAAGGCATTAAGATACCTGAAGAAGCATTAAGCACTTAGAATTTTTAAAACTGCCTGAGCATCTAACACCTATTTAAATCACTTAGTCCTTTCTGAAAATCCCAATGGACAGTTATCTTCATTTTATGTGTCTATATGCCTTTGAAAATCTGTACCATTAAATACTTAACAACCTAAGCCCTCCTGGCTTTTAATGAGACTTAGGGTCCTAAAAAGCATAAGGCTTCTGAAAACTGGTCAAGCCAATCTCTCTGGTCTTTACTTCCTTCCTTTAAGAAGTCATCTACTAATGCCTATCCATAGCATGTCAGTTGACTTACATCTTCAATACTGTCAGACTTATACATTATACTGTGTACATTCCATTTTTTTATATAACTAAACAAATAAAGGTCCTGAGTACAGACTGCATAATCATAAGACTTTCTGAAACTCTGAAAAAATAAAATTAATTCCAACCTGTAACCCCTGTGAATGCCCAAAATTCACTGTTTCAATAAATATGATCTGAAATGATTATAAATTAGGCTGATAAAGAAATGAACAGCACAGTTTAATTACTGAGCAACATACTCAAATTACTGCAAACAAGTTCTGAAAAACAGTCACACAGCAATAAAAATTATTCAGAGAAAAACTAGAAAAAGAAGGAAGTTTTGAAAAGGCTTTTAAAACAGGCAGCAGTTCCAGAAGAGAAGACAAGCCTTAATTATGAAATTTCTTTTTAAAACAAAAATGTATGAAACTATAAAGCATTCCCTTATGCAATATTTGAAAGATTTATTCTCAGATTTTCTTTAATGTCAATGGGAGGTAACTTGCACTGACCACTTTCCCAAAAAAGAACTGATTTGTAAATTAGGAACATGGGGAATCAGATTGCCACCTACAGGAAAATTTAGCATTTATCGTCAAGGATGACTCAAAAAGAATACAAATTGCCATCCTGCCAAGCAGTCTTTTAGATATTATTTCAGAACCAATTAGTGTTTTCTTTTATGCAACTATATCATGAACTTCCTAAATCCAGACAGCTATTAACATTCATTTTTATTTCAGAGAGTATTGCTTGGAAGTTCTGTAATCCAACCACAAAGCAGCAGATTGTAGCCATGTTTCAGTTAAAGAATTTTAAGTCTGCTCACCTGATACAATTGGTGCTAGCCTGAATATGTCTGATAGCCTGCTGTTAACTGGCTCATAAGGGGAATCCTCAAGCAAGTCATTTCCTAAAGACAAAAAAAAAATTATTTTTTTTCTTGTATGAGAACTCAGGGCAAGATTTTATTGTTTACATTTACTCTGAAATGAAGTCACTCTGTCACAGCAAAAGGTACTTCACTTTAATCTGCTTACATGGCTATTTCTCCTCAAATCATTACCTACCAGAACACCTGAAAGAAGCTAGTTGTTTATCCCTGCCACTAGTTCTTTTCTTTCCTTCCTCCATGGATAGGGTCATAATTTGCACAGACAGCCTGTGACATCACAGTGACTGTCCTATCTCATGCCAGCAGGAGAAAAGCTGTAGCAAGGATGTTCCTCTTCATTCACCCTAACAGCAAAGCTGCCCAGTTAAAAGCTGAAAACTAGGATCTTTAGGACAAAACACTCCTAGCAAGACGCTGTTGGAAGGGAAACTTTTTATGATGCAGAAAATGTCCAAGGGTCATTTATTATGAAAGTTATCACAAAAATATATTTTGTCTGATTAAAACATGTCAGTTGATGTCCGGATAAATAAAGAGAAAAGGATGATTTTCTTTTTTGCAGAAGCAGCTACAGGAAAGAGTTAAATGGAGAGAGTAAAAGACTCCATCTTCAACTGCAGGGCCAGGCCAAAACAGGGCTAAGAGTCATATATATATCATATATAGTCATATTTTGTGTAAGGACCTGACCGTTCTCAGTAGGCTATGGGAAATTTGCCAGTGACATCAAGAACAGAAGTCCCAAATCAATCACTGTCATATCCCTTATAACTGACACTTCTACACACTCTGGGAAGCACTTAATTCCCTTTTTCTGCCCCAGCACATCCAGAGAATATTGCTGATAAATACGGGGGGGGGGAGGGAATAAAAAAACCCCACAACTTTTCCTTAAAACAATGCTCCTCTTCATATCACATTTAACTTTCAGCAAAGAACTAGGAAATTAGTTCCGGTGTCCTGTGATCTTGTTAGGTGAGTCCTAATTAAGGAGTTTAAATATTATTAGAAAAATGTCTCCAAATGATTGTTTTTGTAGCTCTTGCACTTGCTAGTGCCCTTATCTTTTGACTCTGGTTTATAAAGGTCAGCTGGGTCCCCTGGAGGAAACCCTCATTGTGGATTTCCCAACAACAGGAGACAGAGCAGCAGCTGTTCTTGAGTCGGATGAAAGGTCCTCAGTTTGCAGCTGAAGAGCACAATGTGAATTACAGGGTCAGACCCTCGGTTTAGCCTCAGCTAGCTGCAGATGTGAGGGGCTGCAAAATCACACACTGCATTAGGGGAATCTAAGGTTTCTGTGTTCTGCAACGTACCCTGTAAGCTCTGGTACATGCTCCAGTAAATGCGCAGGCAGTTTTTCTCCTTCTTCATGCCCCTCTTACAGCGGCAGTTGTACAGAGATTTCTGCTTGAGAGCTTCCATGGCGCTTTTGCATTCATCCTTCGCCTCCAGGCCTGTCGCCCGGCTGAAGTTGCTCTCTTTGCCGGCTACACACTGCCTCAGTGTCCTGTATTTAGTACTACAGCTCTGCTCCTTCAGACACTGATCGCTGGCTTTCACACAGTCGAGGCGGTCCCCTCCAGGCAGCCCGCTCACTTCTGCGGACAAAAGTACATCTAGAGAGAGGAGACACAAACCAACACACTCCGGTTGAGGGCTGGGGCTGACTGAACCAGGACTCCGAAGCAGGCACCTGGGCAGCACAAGGCACCGCCGCACCAGCACAGGCAGCCTGCCCCACGGCAGCACCTCGCAGACCTCCGGGCTTCAGGCTACACCTCAGGGAAACGCACGTGGGGTTTTCATGGTCTGAGACCCACTTCTGTGGGAGTCCAAGGAACCAGTATGTTACAGCCCTGATGGATCGTTTATGAGAAAACACAAAAAGGAAGGAAAACCCACAGGGACCAATGTGCCCGACAAAACAAGCATTCTTTATTCCTTAGATCCACTTGGGTGAGACAAATAACCTTTCTATCAGAGTGTTTAACTGAGGGGTTAAACATTAGGCTTCACTTCCCACAAGAGCTTTGCCGTAATTTCAGTTACATCCACGACCAACCCGCTCAGAGAGAGAAGTATCTTCACCGATACTAGCCTCTTTTTGCATCAGTCACTTTTTAAAGGCTGTACACATTTTTGCTTATTCTACCTGTGTAACGGTAAAATTTACAACTCCCCCTCTCCATTTCTCTCCACGTATGATGTTTTTGCAGGAGAACAAAGCAAATTACATTAACTCTCTCCTCTCCATCGTGCCCCCCGTCACGCTCCCTCAGACATACGCAGATGGAAACACAAACATCTGTGGAAAGGAAACCACTTTGGACTGCAAACCACTTGCAGTCAGGCAGGCTGCCAGGTTCAGGTGAAGATGCAATCCTTCAGCTGGCTCCTGTCACCCCCCACACCCCCCCGCCGTCCTCCCCAAGCAACCTTATCTTATTAAAATGAAAAGTTTCCCTGTAACTTGCGAGAATCCAATTTAACAAGAGGCTATGCAGGCAAGTATCTAAAGTCTGTAACCTCTCAGAGCTTTAAATGTAGACTGGGCTAACTGATGCGAGGCAGCGCCGTAAGAACTACTGGAAACTTCACTGTTCTGCCTAAACAATAGGCTGACAACCGTCAGGCACTCGATCCCAGATACCCTATGCTTTGCTTTACGAAGCGATGTACAGACAGAAATCAGATGCCAGCAACTTACCCACTAAGGGCAAAGCGAAGTACAAGATAACGAGAAACATCTTGCTGTCTTCGGATGGTTTCCCCAAACGAGCTGATGTGACACAACAAAGAGGATCAGCATGTAGATATTCCAAAACCGCCGAGGTCCAAAGACTCCAAGTTCACATCCATTGAATTCAAGGGGGGAAGAAAAAAAAAAAAAACCACCAAAAAAACTCTCTCTGCTTCACCGCTACCACCTCCAGCGGCAGGAGCAGCGACGCGGACGCCGAGGTTTTTTTCCTACGCTTTCAGGTCTGAGGAACCTTAGGAGAAGCGCGGAGTTCAGTGAGGGAGCGGGCGCCGCACGCACGG
>NW_008624491.1:0-560 GCF_000691845.1 Merops nubicus | reverse complement strand
TTATTAAAAAGGAAAGATAAGCAGAATGCACTTTATTAAAAAGGAAAGATAAGCAGAATGCACTAGTTCATTACTGTAAAGCAATGCAGTGATTAAGAAAAGGATACACCATCAATTACTGCTTCAAAAACCATCGAGGTTTACACTTCAGCTGGGAAGCTCCTCAACAGCTGGCCCCCGGAGAAAGGTCCTACACGGTGCATCCACCCGTAGGTGAGGCTCCAGGAGTCAGCCTAAGAGTCTCCTGCTTTTTATACTAAGTAACAAACATTTTGCCTGTGTCTTCTTGACATATATCAGTGTGAACACACAGACTGTTAGGCTCCCATTGTCAACCCCACCTGGGACACTGGCCAGGTGAATAGATGTGACCAAGAAGTGAACCACGTCCAGTCAGCATACAACAAAATGTTGCCTGGACATTCAAATAATTAAATATTTCCAGATGTTCGTGTTACTGTTTACAGAGATAGGTAATTGTAAAAGCAGTAATCAGCCATAAGCAGTAATCAACTACCCTCATTGCAGCTTGACAATAAGAGCCATGGACACAGCCTCTT
>NW_008624490.1:12634-13656 GCF_000691845.1 Merops nubicus | reverse complement strand
TGGGGGGGACTCGGGGGGTGGGTGTATCTGGCCCCACCAGACAGCAGGGCGAGGCCCAGGGGTGTCCTCGTCCCTCTGTGTGCCAGGCGTGCACCCTGCCCTGCACCTGAAGTGGGGCCTGGGGGACACCTGTCACCCCCAGGCTCCCCGTGGGGACTCTCAGCCTGGCTGGGGTCTCCCAGGGGACCCGGTGCTCCGGCAGCCGGGGTTGGGGTGCTCTCAGACTCCCACCAGCCCGTGCTGCCCGTGGGGTTGGCAGTGCCTGGGAGCCAGCGTGTGCGTCGGGCTCGGTCTGGCCCCCAGGCCTGCACGTGCTGGGGGTCTGATGTTGCTCTTCTTAGCAGAAGGAGTCGTGGTCCTGCCTGCAGGGAGTGGCTGAGGGACCTCGGGCTCAGTCCCCTGGGTCCCAAAGGGTCTCTGCAGGTGCTGCTGGCTCAGTCCCTCTGCCAGCTCTGTGCTTTGTCCTAGTCCTAGCTGGGCAGGCTTGAGAGGACACGAGTCCCCTCCAGACACAGAGTGCCACACTTCTGCAAGTGATGGGAGAGCCAGATATAGAATGGTTGAGATTAGAAGGGACCCTAGAGATCATGTTGGCACCCCTGCCAATGAGACCAGGCTGCTCAAGGCCTCATCCAGCCTGGCCTTGAACACCTCCAGGGAGGGGCATCCACCGTTGGGTTCAGACCTAAGTCATCCCCACTTAGCCTCTGCTTTAACTCTGTTTTTAGATCCTGAGCTGCAGTGGGCTCTGTGTTTGGGTTGTTTGGTGGCTGGAGAGGGCAGGGAGCTGGGCACTCCAGCTGGGGGTGACTGAGGTCCTGAGCTGCCTGCCCTGCCCAGCCAGCCCACATGTACCCCCCGGGCAGCCTGAGGCGTAGGCTCCTGCCTTTCCCCGCTCACTGCACGTTCTCCTTAACCCTGTTTGCTCAGCAGAGGGTTAAAGAAATACATCTGTCTCTTGTGTCTTGCAGAGCCTGGGGTCAGCGGACAAGAAGGACTTTTACCAGCCGAAGCAAGGGCCG
>NW_008624490.1:0-12534 GCF_000691845.1 Merops nubicus | reverse complement strand
AAGGGCTGCCAGTCATCGGGGCTTCGGGGCACGTGCAGATCATCCCGCCAGGCCAGGAGGAACCGGGACAGCTCGGCTGAGCCTGGGGCCAGGGCTGGGGGCTGGGGGCCACGGCAGGGGCAGGGGTCACCTTTCCCACCCCCAGCTCCCTCTGCTCCGGGTTCACTCAGTGGAGCTGCTCTGGGGAACGGAGGGGTGCAGTTGTGTGGCACCAAGGGCTGGTCCCCAGGCACCTCTCCTGCAGCCCCGGCTCTGCCGGCCTCTGCCCGCGGCGCTTCGTGAGGCTCGTGAGCCACAGGGGCAAGGGGAGAAGAGAGGAGAGGAGAAGAGGAGGCTCTCTGGAGCCACTGCTTCCATCAGCCGGACAGAGGGGCTGCAGATCATCCCACTGCCACCAGCAGTTGGCTCCTCAGCTCCTGTCCTTGGCCACACTGAGAGGTTCGTCTCTGGCCCTGACCATGAGGCAGTTGTGTGTGTGTTGTGCTGCTGAGCACATTGCCTCTGGGACCTTGTGTTGCTCCTGCTCTGTTTGGGGAAGTGAACATCTTTCTGTTGCCACCTTTTTCCTGTTGAAAAAATCCCACCCTAGGTGGTCTTGAAGCTGTGGAACAGTGCTCTGCTGTTCAGGACTGTCAGAGGAGCGTGGTTTTGGAAGGCTCAGAAGGAATTGGGTTGAGGAAGTTGCTCCTCTAAAACCCACTGTCCTTCTTCACTTGGTCTTTCTTTGTTGCTTTCCAAAACGTTCTGCAGAGCTGCTTCCCATCAGTGCCCCAGAACACAGTGAGCACCAAGGCAGCATCTGTGGTCTGAGCAGCACTCAAAGGGGGCACATGCAGGGCCACGGGGGATGGCAGCACGTGCAGGGCCAGTGGGGATGGCAGCCTGTGGAGGGGAGCACAAGTATTGGGTGTGTGCATGTTCTTCAACTGTCTGCTGGTTCCTCTTCCTTATGCCACCAAGAGCAATCAGCTTTCCAAGACCATTGGCAGCACAAGACCTCTAAAAATACAGCCAGAGCCTTCTCCCAGGCTGTTTAATCCCACGTGGCTCTCTGGGAGATCAGGGGGATATCTCAGGAGGTTGTGGAGTCATTGTGGACACAACAAAATGAAGACACATTTGGCAAAGCTCTTGCAACCATACTGTGGTGACCTCTTCCAGCAGTCACCCCAGGTCTCGGTGCTGCTTCTTGTGGTGCTGCTCTAGAGGCTGTTTTGACAAGGGGGCTTAAAAAAGGATTGGAGCATCTCTGGTGTCCCTGTTCATTTGTGAGGCTCTAAGTGAGAGATTTGGAGGAAATATGTGAGGAGCTGATACTCTTTCTTTTTCCCTGGGGAGTGGGTTTGGTGGTAGGTAGCAACAATTACAGTGCTCATCAGAGGAATGAGGGAGGTTTCTGTACCTTCAGTGGGAGAACATGGGCTTCCCATCTCCCTGAAGCTGCAGAGGTGTTGGGTCAGAGTGGAGGGTGCTGGTGCAGAAGACCTGGTGGGTCCAGGGTATCTGATTGGTGCCGTGTTGCTCCTCTGGCCACAGGCTGTGGGACCTCCGTGGTTTGGCTGAGCAGCTTGTGATGGCCCCTAGGACTTGGCTCATCATCATATTATGACTTGGGTTAATGCTCATCCTATTGATGTTCCTCAGGGTCTGTTTTGGGGTTGTGACTGGTGGAGTTTGTGGCCGTGATGTTGCCTGGTAGCCCTGCCCCTGTCCGGTTTGGCTCTTGGAGCCAGAGCCAGCACCGTGGTGGCTGTTGCAGACAGCCCTGCTCTCGCTGGCACAGCCCATCTGCAGGGACTGGAGCTGATCCTCCCCAGCAGAGAAGGATGCCCAGCAGCTGCCAGAGGTCTGGTGGACCTGCTGGGGGCTCGGGAGAGCTCAGCACTTGTGCAGCAGCTCTGCAAGGCAGTGGTGGGTGGCTGGAGCACGGGGAGTGGCTGGTTCCTGGAGCTGAGCTGAGCCGTGGTGGCCCATGAACACATCTGTGTGGCAAGACTGGAGCTGAGGGAAGTCCAGCAGAGGCTGGCTGGTCCTCCAACCCCCACATGCCAGAGCAAACCTGACTGGGCCTCTGCTTTCCCTTTTCTGTGCTTCAGAGGCAGCAGCTCAGCTCTGCAGGAGCGGGGTCAGAGCGTCCCAGCTCTCGGGTCTTGGGCTCTCACAGAGATGTAGGTTATAAACAGAAAAAGAAAAGACACAAATGCCAGAAATCTGAGCAGTGCCTTTTATCACCACTTGTCCTGGGAGTGGATCTTGCTCCATTCCTGCCGTGTTCAGAAGCTTTGTCCCATCAGGTGTCCTTCTACTCCCTCGATTTTGGGTGCTCCATCAGCTGAGTTTCCTCACGTCACCCTGACTGATGCTTTTCCTTCCTTTGCTGCCTCTTCCCTTCAGAACTGGAAATGCTGTCATGTTGTTCCCTCACCCCATAGTTACCCTTGGTCTACCTCAGCCAGCAGTTAGGTGTTCCCCAAGTACCTGGAGTAGTCCAGTGCTCATCAAGGATATGTAGAGGTGTCTACCCTCACCCACCAGCCTTTGATGGCCTTTACTCTGGGCTCTTTTTCTCTGCCCCATCCATCCAAGAGGTTTGAATGCACAGAGGTTTTGGTTGCCCCAAATGTAGTGTGGCAAGCACAAAGGAAAGTGCAGTGAAGGTGGACCTCTGCTGTGGGGAGTCAGAGGTGCCCAGGGTGGGGCCACCAGAACTGAAGATGTTGCTGCCCACTCTGAGGGAGGCACTTTTACTGCCAGGGGTTTCAGTGAGGGCATTTATGGATGTTTCTGCAGGAGCTGACCCGTGTCAGGAGCTGACTCCTGACTTTTAATGTGTCTGGGAGGTGACATTCCCTCTCTCCATGTTAAATCATAGAATCATAGGAAAAAATAGAAGGATGCAGCCTGAGTCAAGAAGGCTGGAGCATTAATCTTAAAAAAAGTTACATCAGTTGAGAAGGAAATGGGCTAGAGACCATCTTAGGGAGAAGAAAGAGCTCCCATGGTGGAACCACCTGAGAGAAGAGCCTGGTGAGCTGGGAATGGCCATGAGTCCAGGAGTGAGCCAGCATCTGCACAGGCTTCCTCGCCTCCAGCCATCCCACGCCAACGGGTCCAGATGCCTTCCTGTGTTTCCCAAGCAGGTTGGTCGGGTGTCAGAGTGATATATCCCAGCCTAACAGTTCTCCTCTGATGCACTTTGGGCTCATACCTCCCCCATCACAGCCCCACCTGCAGTCGCACTCCGTCTGGGACCTGGCCAGTGATTGTAGGGAGCAGGGAAGAAACACCTCATGGGCTGGCTCCAACCCCTGAGCTCCTTGCTTCTTTGTCACCCCAATTTTGGAAGCTGCCAGTACAGCTGGAATGTTGTTAGGATATCAGGGCTTCCAGAGGCCCTTCTGAATTTCTGACAGAGGGCCCTCGGCTGCTTTGTCAAGGCAGTTCCCTGAGCAAGCACCTGCTGGCTGGAGACCCAGGGACACCACGCACAGAGACAGGAACAGGCTCTCCTGGGACAGGCACTTTTGCTTAGTGACTCTCCTGGCAGGGCTGGTTCCAAGTGTCTCTGACAGGAGCCCAGTGAGGTTGGTGTGTTTGCTGGTCCCCCCCCGGCTCTTCAGTGTCAGGGACCAACTGGAACTCGGTTTCTTCAAACCCAGAAAGAAATTTTGGTAGTAATAACCATCACAACCCCCCCAGCAGACGTGGACTGAAGGAGCTGGGTTTAATTAAAGTGTCAGTGATTTGCTGCAGGAGCTGCTTGTGCTCCCTGCCCGTGCTGGCTCCTCCGCGGAGCTGTCAGGGGAGCTGTCACTCGGGAGCAGTTAATATTTGCCAGGCACTTTGAGGTGTCAGGAGAGACAGTGCTGTGGTGACACAACACTCCCCATCGACCCACTCGCTCGGTCCCTTGGGACGGTGGCCATGTGAAGAGCCCTGATGTCTCAGAGCCCACGGCCCTCCCGCGGAGGCACCTCGTGGCTCCAGCCCCATCTCAGACTAAAGGCTGCCCCCACCTTCTGTGCTCGAGCTCCGACGTGTGAACACACCAGGAACCTCTGGAGCCACCTTGCAGAAAGCAGCAGCTGATGTTTGTTTTGCCTTGCAGCCTTCATGACAGCGAGATGCCTCTGCAGGTAACTCGGTGTCACCCTGCTCTTAGAGCAGCACTTTGCATCTCTCAGACTAAAGCCTCTCCGTGCCAGCACTCACATCAAAGGGGTTTCTTGCTGAGTCATTATCTTGTAAATCCGTGGTGGTTTTAAGGATCTAGAAATCAGTGTTTGCATCTTGGAAGCATTAAGGGCCATCCTAATAAGCTAGATCTGTTCCTAAGCCGGGTGTTCATTTTGTTGCCTCCTTAACTCAGTCATGATTGTCATGATAATTGTGATAATCACACGTGTGTGGCTGAGAGCTGGGATGCTCCTCAGGTGGCTCAGGGTCACCTGCTAGGTGCCAAGCAATGGGAGGAGGACACGCAGGGAAAAAGAGGAGTGAGAGGTGGTGCAGTCGGTGCCGGGGGGGCGGTGGGGCAGGAGAAGCAGTGCCGAGGACACCTGATGTACTGTAGCCATGGGATGCTCAGTGCTGCAAGAGACTGCCCCAAGGCCACCCTCACAGGGTTCAGAGTGCTTCTCCAGCTTGGGCTGTAGGAGAGGGGGAAGCATTTTCACCAGCATCTGTCGGCAGCAGGATGGCAGAGCGGTGGCGGGTGGAGGGGAGGTGTTGGTGCCTGTGAGGTGGGTGCCCCTTGGAGGGGTGCAGGTTGGCAGCTGAAGGGGAGCAGAGCCCTCCAGAAGGGTCCATGGGCTCCTAGCCTCCAACCCCACACCCTGGCTAAGCCAGATTTCGGAAGAGTCAGGGAGCTGACTCCTCCACACACAAATTAAGGAAGTGAAGAAGATCACGGTGCTGGTCAGGGTGTCTCAGCAGTGGGCTCTGAGCTCTTGAAACCTTACAGCAAGCTTAAAAAGTATTTCCCCATGGCCAGAGGATTCAGAGCCTGAGCTCCAGGCAGGTGGAGGGGCTTGGGGCCTCTCAGAGTGCTGGAAGAGAAAGGAATCCTGGAAAGGTATTTTGAACAAATGTGGTGGTTGAACCAATGCTAGTCTGGAGGTGGAGAGCAGAGCTGGCCCAGAGAAGGTGGGGAGCAGAGGGTTAGCAGAAGTGGGTGTGAGCAGTGAGAGGTAGCTCAGATCATGGCAGAGGGTTGCCTTGGACGTTTGCAGCAGGTGCAGGAGACTGGTGCCTTCACAAGGTGTCCCCTGCCCTGTGCTGTGCTGTCTGTTCAGCTGAGGTGGCCCAGTGTCTCCAGGAGTGCCCTGAGCCCTAAAGGGCTTTGTGGGCCACAGGTTTTGTAAAGCATGAGGGCAACTCATGCTCGTGTTCTTTCTCATTGCTTGTTGTGTGCTCACCCTGGGCCCCACCTCTGCTGGGGCTGGAGCACCGTGGTGGGGTGCTCTGCACACAGGTCTGTGTGGACAGAGGTGCCCTGGAGGGGGCACCAGGAGCCTCAGTACCCAGAGTCCAATATCTTGGCCCAAGGGAGGTAAGGACAAGGAGCCACTTGGGTTTAGTGGTCCCTCGAGCCCAGGGGACAGGAGGAGCAGTTGTTTGGGCTGGTTGAACCCGTGCTGCCCTGTTCTTGCAGCATGCCTGCTCTCCAGCTGGGAAGGGCCCCCCAGACCTGGTGGTAGAAGAAAGTTTTGGGTTGTGTTGTTCCCGTGCAGGTTGTAATGTGTTAAGTGAGGCTGTGGTGTAGGCTGGTGCTGTGCTGGTTGTCATAGAAACCTGAAGGGCTTTTTTCTCCTATCCCCCCAGCCCCTTTCTTTAACCCAGGCTGGGGTGGGTTTTTTCCCCGCCCTGCAACTTCAGTTCCAGTCCAATGAAAAAGCTGCCTGGCTCTGATTCCCCATCCCCAGCACTGCCACACGGGGACTTGGTGACTTTATGCTGAGCTGCCTTTTGTCCCGGCCAAAGGGTGTGTGCTCCTGGGAACCAGGCCCCTTCCCTGCCCCCGTGGGGCTCCCTCCAGGGCTGGGGCTGTTGCCTCTGGGCAGGAAGGAGCAGATCCCCTCGCTCAGCAGGAGCCCCCTCTCCTTGCTGCTGCTTCTGCAGCCAGGGGGTTGCGTGGGCATAGCCGCCCGGTGCCTGGTTGCTGGAGGTCCCCGGTCCTTTGGTGGAGACGTGGAGATGGCATCTGGCTGCCCTGTGGGGCTGAGCCCGGGGCTGCCCTCCCCTCTGGTGGGGTGGGGGGATGGTGGTGCCAGCTCAGAGCCGAGGGCAGCACAGGAGCCAGCTCTGCAGCAGCTGCAGCCCTGCCGCGCTAGCCGCGCGCTGCCTTAATCACGGGGAGGGAATTGAGCGTAGGAAGATGGGCACTTCTAACAACATAACCCAGGCTGCATCCTCCCCTGAGCGAGAGAGTGAAGAGTTTGCTGCAGTGAGTCAACCCAGGGATGCTTTTGGCACGGGAGGTAACGCTCCCAGCCCCAGCAGCCATCGGCCCCACAGCCGGGTACCACGAGGGAGGAGTGTCTCGAGGTGTATCCCAAGCTGCTCGGCCAGCTCTCTCTGCTGGTGTTCCTCCAGGAGCTGGGAGAGATCCTTTCCTGCATGCTCTACCCCTGGCACGAGGCTTGATGGAGACTTCTCACAGTGAGCTGGACTCCCAGCTCTGAACCTTGCCTTCGAGGAGCAGTCGCCCGTCTGCCGCCCGGTGCCTCCCCAGCTCCCTGCTGCTCCGAGGCTGGTGCTACCTCCCGAGTCACCCACCTTCACTGTGGTGCGTGGCAGGGGCTCCAGTCATCCACCTGGATGCCCTTGGAGCTCCAGTTATCCACTGGGATTCCCTTGTGTGGCATTTAGGTAGGAAAGGTCTGTTAGATCATGCCGCTTGGCCTCCTGGGTGCCGTGGGGATGTAAGTGCTGCCCAGACATTCCCTGGCGAGCTGAAGAGGTTGTGCCTGCCTGCTGAGAGGGCTCTTATCCTCTGAGCACCTCCGAGAGGCAGCTAATCCTGACCCAAAACTCGTTTGAACTTGCTGGGCTCCAGCTCCCAGTCGCTGCCTCTCTTCTCCCGTGCTGGATAAGAGCAGGTGGTGCTGCTCTGCTTTGTGGTGGGGGTGACAGTTTTTGTCAATAAACTCAATATAGCTGAGATTTTTTTTCCAGCAGGATATTTTCTCCAGCCCTCAGATCAATTTTGTGACTCATCCCTCCAGCCGTTCTGCTTTTTTAGTGTGCTCTTTTAAACGTGGGCACCTTAATTGCACGAGTGTTTCTGTGCGGGTCTCGGCAGCGTGAGACTCGTAACTCTCCTCTCCCCCAAGATCTGCCTCAGCTCTTTTCATCCCAGCATCACATTAGAGCCTTGTGCTGGGCTGGTCACCCGTGGTGACCCTTGAGCCTTTCTGGAGGCTCTCTCTTGTCTGGGGTACGGTCCCTGTTCATGAACACAGCCCGAAATCCCTCTCTCTAGGTGTGTCGTTGTGCCCTGGGCTGCGTGAGCAGATCCAGGGGCTGAATGGGCTCAGCATTACCGAGCAACCCGCCTTCCACTCCCTGCTCAGCAGCACTCACCACTGCATCCATCTGCCTGTCACCTGCTCCTGGTTTTGGGGCAGGATTTTGTGTTTTCTTCTGGGTCACGCCTGCTCCCCGTGGGGCCTCCCCCAGCCCCGTGGGTGCCCCCTGGCTCCTGCCTGGCACTGCCCGCTGCACTCGGGGCTCCGGGGGCACCTCGGGCCCCTCAGATGGTGCCTCTTCCAGCTCAGCCTGTCCCTGCTGAGGGGTGACATGGGGCTCACCTGACAAGGTCTCTCCTGCACTCAGACACGCCGGCTGACTTTAATTATAACTTACATCCTTTAATTACTTCCTGATTTAATTCCAGATGAGCCCTGGCTTCTGGGTCTCCTCTCAGGCTGAGCGTTGTTGCTAACTGGGTCGTTGTCCCTGCTGGGTGTGAGTGTTGCTCTGAAGGAGCCGTTTGCCATCTGGACGTGGCAGCCCGAAATTTGCCCAGGAGAGGCAGCAGAGCTCAGAGAGCTCTCCCCAGTTCTCCCCAGTTCTCCCCAGCTCGGGGTACCTGTTCTCTGTGCTGGCTGTTCCATGCTGTGTGGCCACCTTCATGTAGGTGAGGGTACTAACAGTTTAGGAGCTTCATCTCTCCTAGGAAGCACTGCACTCTCCTTTTTTTTCCCCCAAGCACAGGGTAAGTATCTGTTGACTGTGTTTGCATTTTCTGCATCATTATGAGGAGACTCTCAGCCTCTGCTTAAAACTTGGCCTATTGCTCCTTGCAGATGGTCCTATTGCTAGAATTTGGCTCCCAACAGCAGGTTTTGTGTGTCCAGCCATGCATCTTCCCCTTCTTTCCCCTTCTTTCCCCTTCTTTCCCCTTCTTTCCCCTTCTTTCCCCTTCTTTCCCCTTCTTTCCCCTTCTTTCCCCTTCTTTCCCCTTCTTTCCCCTTCTTTAGTTTCTCTTCTCGGTTTCAGAGAGTCAGAGAATCATGGAATCATTTTGGTTGGAAAAGACCTTTAAAATCATCCAGTCCAATCATTAACCTAACTCTACCAAGCCCACTGCTAACCCATGTCCCTCACACCACATCTCCAGGGCTTGGAAACCTCTCCAGGGATGGAGACTCCACCACTGCCCTGGGCAGCCTGGCACAGCCCTGGACAACCCTTTTGGTGAAGAACTCTTTCCTAATATCAAACGTAAACCTCCCCTGGGGGAATTTGAGGTCATGTCTTCTTGTCCTGTCCCTTGTCCCTTGGGAGCAGAGCCCGACCCCCCCCTGGCTCCAGGCTCCTGTCAGGAGCTGTGCAGAGCCAGAAGGTCTCCCCTGAGCCTCCTTTGCTCCAGGCTCAGCACCCCCAGCTCCCTCAGCTGCTCCTCCCCACACTTGGGCTCTAGACCCTTCCCCAGCTTCATTGCCCTTCTCTATGCTCCAGCCCCTCACTGTCTTTCTTGTTTTATACATATTGTAATGTTTCATTTTTATTCACCACTTTTTGTTATATATTCTATTTCCCTTCTGAGCCTTCATTTAGCAAAGGGACCTTTTAAGCAAATTGCTCGTTTTTTAAACTATGATATTGGGACTTGACAGACGTGCAGTGAACTCTCCTTAACGAACTCTTTGGTTTTTCAGTCTACTTTTTCAAAGTCTTTCTTGACACCCAGTTTTACCCTTTCTCCCAGATTTGAAAATGGCCATTTTTCAGCACTGAGCATGTGCCTGCCCCATCTTCTCACTGGTCCATGGAGACAGCCACCAGCCTGGGCCACCTCTCCAGGCAGCCAGGGACTGCTCAGCCTTTTGCCACTTGCCACGTGTCAACTTCTGTGTTGAAAAGCTACCAACTATCCTGTTTAGAGACGTGTGCGGGGTTTTGCTGCTGGCTCTGGGAGTCTCCTAGCATGTGGCTCACAAACCCAAACCCTTTATCATGCGTTCTTTCTTTCTATCCACCGAGAACATGCATTTAAGGTTGAGCTCCTGCAGTCCTGTGCTGGCTGAGGTAGGATGTCCTTAGGGAGAAGGTCAACCTGTATTTCTTCAAGCACTGACTGCAAAAAGGTCTGTAATTCTAAAGGAAGAAAGGGAAATGGGAGGTATTGTGAGTGTGCAGTGCCCTCCTCTCCCTTCCCTGCCAGCCCTCCCACGCAGAGCCTCCCCAGCACACAAATCATCGTAGCAGGTTTCAGGAGTGCTGAGCACGTTGAATTTGGGCTCCTGAGTGGAAAATTTCCCCTTCCTCATGGTTCTTTCTCAGCCTGGCTGCCTCGCAGCAGCTCAAGAGTTCATGGCTTTGTCCAGCAGCACAGCCTGAGCGAGGTCTCTGATACCTGTTCTGGAACCACCACAGATGGAGCTGACTTCTCATTCAGATGCACAGTCCTGGTGGTTTCTCTCCATGCTTTCACTTGTGGTGCCAGGGAGACAGCTGGGCCACAGCACCACCAGCAGCTTCCTCAGCCTGCACTCCTTTCAGAAGCAGATCCTCCTCTGAGACCAGCCCGAGGTGTCTGAGCACTTGGCTGTGTGCAGCACTGGAGGTTGCCATGTGCTCACCTGCCCAGAGGTGCTGTTCTGTAGAGGAGCATTTCGTTCTTCCTGGAGCCCAGCAGCTGGCAGCATCTCCTGGGCAAGACCAGCCCTTGGCAATGCCCTTCCAAACCCATCCATGCTCTTCCCAACATCACACTGTCTCCAGCACGGTGGTCTCCTGCCTCCTCTGGCAAGGAGCACGTCCAAAGCACGGTGTGTGCTGTGGGTGGTGGCTCTGCAGCCCTTCTGCCTGAGCTCTGGAGAAGCAGAAGTTGCTGCTGGTGGTGGGAATGACAGTGTTAGCCTTGGGAGCAATCAGCCTGGTCTCTGAGCTGCAGTGTTGGTGTTTCTCCTCTGGCTCTTTGCTCTTGGGGGGGGTAATCAAGCTGAATAGGCTGATTTACTTGGGCTGTGCTGAGCAGACATGTAGATAGCACTAATTTGCTCCAGGAACAGCGTGTCTAAGGACATTAAAGGAGGAAAATGCGTCGTCTTTACTGCATCCTGACAGAGCAGTGTGTGCAGAGGGGAGATCTAAGGCTTTGAGCTTTCCCCCAGGTTCCTGGCATTAACAGAGGTAGGACTCAGAGGAGTGTGGTGACTCCCAGGTGTGCAGTGGGAAGGGATGAGGGAATGGGGTTTCGGTGGTTCCTTCATGCTTGGGACATTGTGCAAAAGGGCACCACCTCCAGCATCACCAGTTAATTTATGAGGAAATGAATTCCTCCTCCAGAAGTGCCTCATCTCTCCATGGACTGCACATGGAGCCTGGGCAGCTAGCTCAGATCTCTGCCATCAGTCTTGCTCACTGGTGGCTTTCAACTCATCCAGAAGGTGCTGCTGAAGGTAGGGTGAGCCTGTCAGAATTACTGGAGAAACTAGATAATTGTATTTATACCTAATGAAAGACTCGCCTGAGTAAAGCTGTGGACAGCACAGGCATAGGGAGGTTGATTTTGTGGAGGCTCTGAGGAACTTTACTGAGGATTTGTGGGAGATCTGCTAAAACCCCGGGCACAAAACACCTTCTCGCCCCACAGTGGGAATGTGTGCAGTGCTTTGAGAAAACAAGGGGAAGAGGAAGGCAAAAGGAACCCTAGGGACCTCAAAACCCCATTTTTGCGTTTAAAACCAGAAAAGCCAAACCTTGCAAAAAGATTGAGTGCCTGGAGCAAACCTCTGGAGCTGGCAGGGCTCAGACAGGGGCTGTTAGAGGTTTTTCTTTGCAGTATGAAGCAGAAGGGGAAAAGCAGCCAGGGAGGGAAGGCTCAGCTGTGCTCAGTCTCCCCCTCGGATGTCAGAGATGCTTTGTTTTCCAGAAGTGCTTATTATTCATGCAGCTATCTCATTAGGCAGCTGAAGTGCAGCTCCAGCGTGGGGCTTGTCGTGACCCGGGCCCTGCCACGCAGCCACGTGGCCTCCCAGCTTTCCACCCCGTGGGACGTCCCACCAGAGCTGCCAGGGTGGTACTTGGCACCCACCTTTGGGCACCAGTGGTAGCTGGGTCCCCTTTTCCCCATGGGATTCCTCTTGTGTCCCTGTTTTAATCAAAGCTTGTGTCCTGGATCGGAGGCTCCTGGACAGATGACTGTCTGGCAGATGTGTGGGTGTGGCATTGCTTGTCCTGATGGTCCTTCCATGTCCCCACGCCTCCCTCCAGCTGGCGAGTGCTGCTGGAAGCTCTGGTTTGGACCAGAAACCAGCCTCAGACTTCTAACCAGTTTCTAACCCTCTCAGACTGGTTTTTAACCACCTTGGTTTTGCTGCTGCAGATTACTGGCTCTGCAGGCGATGAAGCCAAGCTCTGTAGGTGGGGAGGAGGCAGCGTGGCTGCCCCTGACACATTGGTCCTGCTCCATTGAGGGCATCCTGTGGAGACTTCATTGGCTGACTGGAGCCACCGGTGCTGTCACCAGGAGTCCCAAGCAATGGGTCCCACCCCCTTCCACCGGTGGTCCTGGGGCATCTCCTAGCCACAAGACCCTGCTCACC
The DNA here is from genome assembly GCF_000691845.1 of Merops nubicus. Lineage (NCBI taxonomy): Eukaryota > Metazoa > Chordata > Aves > Coraciiformes > Meropidae > Merops > Merops nubicus. The sequence continues at coordinate 478 of NW_008624490.1, read as the reverse complement.
CCAGCAGCGGGGACTCTGGAGGGGGTGTCAGCCGTGGCAAATGTGAAACCCAAAATATTTGTCCACAAAGGCCACGCTGAAATCCCCGTCCCGGTCCAGACATCAGAGGTGTCATTTTTGATTTCCCAAACACAGAGAGAGCCCTTTCAGCCCCGGCCTGCTCAGACACTGCAGCTTTAATGTCCGAGCACCCAGCGTGTTTCCATTCCCCTCAAATGCATCAATCAGGTCTCGGTGAGGCTCTGAAAGAGCCAGTTTGTTAAACAAACACACTTAGTGTAAAAAGTTTATTCCAGTTAATTAGGACTTCATTGCAATGGAAACAAATTACCCAGCTGTCATCTGCCAAGGCAAACAGCGACGGGGGAGAGGGGTCCTGGCCAGGCTGGAGACAAACAGCCATCTCAGGCAGCCTTATTTATGGCCTTTTTATGTATTTCTGTATTTATTTGGACATTCCTGAGCTGGAGAGCTGGGT
>NW_008624489.1:2406-3259 GCF_000691845.1 Merops nubicus | reverse complement strand
GCTGTGCCATGTCCCTCACTGCCATGCAATGCCCTTCACCACTGTGCCACCCTGGAGCGCTGTGCCAGCCTCCACTGCTCTGTTTACTGCACAGCCCAAGAACAAGGCACAAATGCCAGAGCAGCCTCCCTGCTGATTAGCATATACGCAAAGAGCACTAACGAGCATCACCACCACATGCAAAAGCTCCAGGGGCTTCACCAGGCGACAGCCAGAGAGCTGAGGGTGCTCCCGGGGGGCAGGGGGGGATGTCCCCAGCTCAGCTCTCAGGTTCCAAGGGTTCCAGCTTTGAGGTTCAGGGGTTCCAGCCCTGGCCCCCGTGGCAGAGCAGGAGAGGCCCCACAGCCAGGGAGGGAGATGAGGGGAGAGGGGCTTACCCCTCTGCTTTCCCCCCTGCTTCTGGTTCTACTCATTTTATTGATCTCTCATCTTCTCCCTGTCATTGGCAGCCCACTCGGGCTCCCCAGAATGGAGCTGGCACAGGAATGTTCCTCCCGGGAGGGGGCCCAGGGGACAGGGTGATGTGGGGGCCTGGACCCCCTGAGCCCCATCCCCCCTGGCTGCTGGGGGAGCTGAGCAGTGGGGGCTGCACCTCCTCTGCACACCCAGCGACTCCCAGCCCTGCTTCCCCCAGCGCCAGTGATTCTTCCCCAGCATCACTAGAGCTGGAAGGATTTACATTTTAAAGGGTTTTTAAAATGCATTTGGATAGATGTTTTTTCCGAGTTGGTGTTTTTTTGTTTTTTTCAGTTTTTGCCACTTTGAACATTTGTGGAGGGGAAATAACAAACAGAAACCACAGAAGGCAAAGCCTCGGATAACTAACGGGTGCTCCTGCAACGTGATGAGAGTG
>NW_008624489.1:397-2300 GCF_000691845.1 Merops nubicus | reverse complement strand
GGGGCGGGGGGTGTGTGCAGCCTGTGGCCCCGCTCCCCAGGCCATGGGGACCCTCTGCACCCCACGGCGTGTCCCCAGCACCCTGTGGTCCCTGCTGGGAGAGCCCCGGCACGGCCACCCCCTGCCCTCCACCTGGTACCCAGCACTGGAGGCAGAGCCAGCTCCTGGTCACCATGGAGACCAGGGAAGAGAAATTTCTGTGTCCACCCCCCGCAGCCTGTTCTCTTGCTGGGCTGTGGCTCCGTGCTGCCCGGCCCCAGGCAGGGGTGCAGTTGACCCCACCCCCCATCCTGCCCCCAGCCTCCTCCCAGCTCAGCCTGGCAGAGGTTGCTGGTGCTGCCCCGAGGGCTCTGCTGGCAGTGGAGCTCCTGGGACAGTGTCCCCTCGCTGAGGCCCTGGCAGCTGCTTTTGAAATAGGCTAAAACCAGCTCCTGGCCCCGTGGCCGGGCTGTGAGCCCAAGCAGAAGGGCAGCTCCCAGCAGGCTTGTCACCCCTCCCCTGGCATGCCTTGGTCCCTTACCAGGACTTCTGTCTGGATGTGCATCCTCCTCCCATGCCAGCAGTGACAGGGCAGGTCGGGGGGCACTTCAGGACCACCCCAAGCCCTTGGGCAGCTGCCTTCTTCCCCAGGCCAGGCAGAGGCCAGGCAGGAACCCCCTAACCTGTGGTCAAAGCTGGCAAAGGGATCACAGGGACACCCCTCTCACCTCCACACCCCCTTATTCCATTGTCCCCAACACGGAGACTGGCCCACAGTGGCTAATTCTGCTGCTGCCAGAGAGACCCAAGGGGCAGATTTTGCTCCAGAAACAAGAATTTCGTTACTCTTTGCTGGATTTCTCAGCCTTGAGCATTAATACATGCTGATCAATATGTAAAGGGTGGGGGGCAAGAGGCTGGGGCCAGACTCTTGTCAGTGGTGCCCAGCGACAGGACAAGGGGCAACGGGCACAAATTGGAACCCAGGAGGTTCCACCTGAGCAGAAGGAGAAAATTCTTTGCTGTGAGGGTGGCCGAGCCTGGAGCGGGATGTCAAACTTGCATTTGTTTTTAGCAGCAAGGAGTCAGAGCAGGACTTGCAGGCGTGGAGCTGTTGGGGCTGCACATCACTGGAGTGCAGGGAGCAGTTCCAGGGTGAAGGAGCTCCCCGGGAGCAGCAGCAGGGGCTGGAGCAGAGGCTCAGAGGAGGGGAATGCTGATCAGGTTCTGTGCTGACAGCAGCCAGAATGCTGCACAATAAATAGCCATTTTAATTACCCCACAATATTTACAAGATTGCTTCCTCATTTGGGAAATTAAAACAAATGCTCCATGAAAACGATCAACGTTGTATGAGAAGCACAGGGCTGATAAAGGAATACGTTGGCTGCTAATGAAAGAGTAATTGGCACCTTGGTGCTGCCATGGTTTCCTCTTCCACTCCACAACCACGGCACAACTGATGGCAAAGGGCATCCCCAGCCCTGGCAGCGCCCAGGTGAGGTGGGGTCATGGTCAGAGAGTTGTGGAATTATTCAGGTTCAAAAAGACCTTTGAGATCATCTGTTCCCCCAGCACTGCCAGGTCCCCACTGCCCCGTGTCCCTCACACCACATCTCCACGGCTTGGAAACCCCTCCAGGGGTGGGGACTCCACCACTGCCCTGGGCAGCCTGGCACAGCCCTGGGCAATCCTTCCAGGGAAGGAATTGTTCCTCAGGTGCAATGTAAACCTCCCCTGGTGCAAGTCGATGAAAAACCTGACCTTCCACCTGGCTCCCACCTCCTTTCTGGGAGATGTCAAGAGTCAGGTCTCCCCTGAGCCTCCTTTGCTCCAGGCTCAGCACCCCCAGCTCCCTCAGCTGCTCCTCCCCACACTTGGGCTCTAGACCCTTCCCCAGCAGCTCCGTTGCCCTTCTCTGGCC
>NW_008624489.1:0-277 GCF_000691845.1 Merops nubicus | reverse complement strand
TCGGCCAGAAGTGGGGTGAGGATCAACAGCGTCTGGCGGCTCAGCTCTGCTGGGGCTCTGCAAAAAGAGGCCATGAGAAGGTTGAGCAGAGGACGCTGAGCTGCAGAGTGCCTTTTACAAGCAGGGGTTTCTCCTGGCTGTGTCTGTCTGTCCTGAGGCTTTGCTGCCCAGCCCCCATGTTACCCCCCAAGCTCCTGGGCTGATCTGGGATGCTCAGCCTCGATGTAAGACAAAAACGGAGACAGGGAGAAATGTCTCAAACCGGCGTTAGCTCGGG
>NW_008624488.1:0-4401 GCF_000691845.1 Merops nubicus | reverse complement strand
AAAATATATATATTATACATAAAGGTGCATACAGATATAAATATATATATATAAAATAAGCATAAAGGTGCTTGCAGCTATAAAACATGCATCTATAAATGTGAGTGGATATAAAATATGGATATAAATTAGGCACATATAAAGACATACAGATAAATCTATGGATAAAATTATTGATATGCAGAAATATAGCTGGCTATAAATCTCTCCAGCCACATGTAAAGCACGTGTGTGACACGGAGGCTCCTGCCTTGGTGCCTCGTTGTTACCCGGGGGTGGATATTTGTGATTTTGGGGACAGCTGGAGGTCTTTTGGAGGCCTCATGTTCTCCATCCCCAGCCCCACTAAGCAGCGAATCCAGCCCCAGCGTGGTCCAACCCAGGGACTGGGTCCCCCCCAAACACAGAACAGGATTGTGAGCAACAAATGAACTAATAAAGTCATTTTCCCTGCCCTCAACGTGCATCCTGAGTGAGATGGAGCCGTAGTCTGGGATGAAGCCCTGCAATGATGTTAGGGACTGGAGGATCTTCTGGGCTATTTGGGAGGTGGAATGGGATGGGCAGGATTGAACCTGTGGTAGCTCTGCAGCTCCAGCCAAAAAGAACACCACCATTTAAAACCCACCAAATTTAACCCCTACACATCCTTCCCTCCGAGATTATTGTCCTTGGTGACAGAGGTGCAAGGACATGACCAAGGCAAACTAGAAGATCATGTTGGCACCCAAGAGGGGGTGTAAACCAGCCAGGAATGAATCTCCCCTGGGGATCAGGAGAAGGTTCTCAGCATGAGCCTGGAGGAGCCCAGCCTGGGGACACAAGCAGAAGACCAGCCAGTGGTCAGCTGCATCCCACACCTTCTTCAGGCAAGGGAAGAACCTCATGGGCTTCCCCAAAATGCATGTTATTGCAAAGGACAGAGGGAATGGCCCTAGACAGGGGGTTGGGCTAGATGACCTTTCAAGGTCCCTTCCAACCCAAACCATTCTCTGGTTCAGTGTATTGTCCCAGCTCTTTTTGTCCACACATGGTGTTTATCCAGGCTGAGGACATGGCCTGGGCATGGAGAAGAGCAGCAGAGCTGGAGAACAGCCTGCAAGCCCTGGTCCAAGGCTGGTCACCCAACACAACTGGGGATGCTACAGGCTGGAGGGGGCTTTGGTGTCTAATACTGCCACTTGGTTTAATGGCCTCAAGTTGCCCCAGGGGAGGTTTCAGTTGTCCCTGAGGAACAATTTCTTGCCCTGGAGGGTTGCCCAGGGCTGTGCCAGGCTGCCCAGGGCAGTGGTGGAGTCCCCACCCCTGGAGGGGTTTCCAAGCTGTGGAGATGTGGGGTGAGGGACACGGGGCAGTGGGGACCTGGCAGTGCTGGGGGAAGGGTTGGACTCCATGAGCTTAAAGGTCTCTTCCAAGCCAAAAATTTCCATGATTCTATTGAGAGGACATTTGTCCCCAGACTGTCCCTTCTGCCTCGACCCTGAAGCTCATATGCCAGGAGCCACATCAAGCTGAGCTTCCTCCCTGCTCTCCAGAGGAACTCGGAGCTTTCCCCCAGCAGGCTCCCGAGAACGAGCTTTCTTCCCAAACTGCACATCAGAGGCAAGGAAAAACACGATAATAAAAATAAAAATCAACCCCTTTGAGAAAAATCCCATGGGCTGGACCACAAGGGCTGCTCTCACTGCTCGACCCTGGGGCTGGGAGGGAGAGCAGGTCCCAGGAGGAGGAGAAGCCAGGTCCTGAGCTCCGGGCATCACCCCGCCAGCGTTCCCAAGGCTCCGGGTAACGTCGCGGAGTCTCGGCCGTGCGGGGACCTTCAGACAAACCACAGAGCTCTGCAAACCCTCCCGGCCCCCCGCCGAGCTCTTCAGTCACATCTCCTCGTCCCCGGGGGAGGCGAAGCAGCTCGCTGGGATTTTTGGAGGCGGTTTGCATCCAATGGGATGCAAAGAAGGGAGGAAAAAATAAATCCTCCTCCCAGCAAGCGAGAGAGAAACCAAAAAGAGAAAATGTTTGCCCGCAGAGCATCCCGCTGGAGCCCTCCCGCTGCACTTGGTGCCTCTCCTGCCACGGCTCCTTTGGTGGCAGAGGAGACTCAAACGAGGCCACAAAAGGTCATTTCAACCCAAAATCCAACCCGGCGGCGCTTCTCCTCGTGCACATCAGAGTCCAGAGCTGGGACGCTGGGGAAAGTTTCTCCTGGAAGCTTTTCAGCCGAGGGGTTTGTTGGGATCATCCTTTGCCCACAGATAATCTGGTTTGTGGCAAACGAACCCCAGCAAACCCCAGGAGTGCCACAGGGACCTCCCTGCCCCAGTCAGAGCCGTGCTTGCAGCCATCCATGGTACCCCAAGAAGAGGCACTCGCCTCGGGCTCCCCCAGCAGCCTGTGACCCCGATCTCACAGCACCCAACACACCCACCCACCAAGGCAGGAGAACGAGGCAGCCTGGTCAGGCTCTGCACACAAGAAAACCCAGGGCAGAGGGTTGGTGCCAGGTCCAGGAGACCCCAGGACTGCTGCTCCTCAGCCCTGCTCGCTGCAGGGACCAAACCCCTCACCAGCCCCACAGACGTCCAGGAGAACTCCCAAACCTCTCCTCACGCTGCCTTCAGTTCAATACTTCCAATCCCACCTTCCCAAGACCCCTTCCACCTGCCCAAGAGAGTCCCAGCGATGGGAAACCAGCACATCCCACCACATCCAGCTCCACACCCTGGATGGACTCATCCTGCTGCAGTTAAAACCCTGTAAACGCCAGCAGGAAAAGGGGCAGAGGTACGGCGAAACCAACAAACCTTTGTAGGACTTACACCAAGTTTAATAATACTTAATGACTTGTGGCGAGCCAGAGGACTTCTAATCCCTATTTAGTAATAATTTACAACACGGAGCGAGCCGTGGACAGTCGAACAGGGAAAAATCTCAGCAGCTCCAGCTGCTGCGAAGGGAAAGCGCTGGGGGATGTAGAGGGAGCCGGCGGGGGCACGGCGCTCTCAGACCCCTCCTTTGCAGCCCCAGGACTCGCTGCCGGAACGAATTCGAGTCCAGGATCACAACCCAGCTGGGATTTTTTCCTGCAAACGCCGTTTCCCTGAGCAGGGGCTGGAAAACCCAGCGGGGATTTATCCCCCGAGCCCGGCGCTGCTCCCAGCGCGGGGTTTGCAGCGACCCGAGAGCGTCGCACGGACCCTGCAGCCGCTGCCAGGACACAGGGGTTACGGGGTAGTTTTATCATAAGATCTTTACAACGAGGTCGTCTCATCATTCCAGATTTGCACCGTGCCTGGGATAACAAAGTCCTGCCCCAGCACCGCCGCTAAAGCCGCAGCAGGCTGCCTACTGGTGTTTAATGGTCGGTGTTCCTCTGTTGTTCCCCGATTTAACATCACACTGGTCCTGCCCTGCTGCTTTTTGCTGCTCCCACGAAGTTCATCCCCAGCCCTGCAGCCCCTGATACCTTCAAGGTGTTTTTTTTTTTTCCCAGACCTAGAGCGAGGAGCGATGGGGTGTGGAGGGGAAACCAGTAAATGGAGGCAGAATCCATCACCCCTCAGCCCAGATCTCTGCTCACTTCTCCCTGCCCGTTATTTAATCCCCTCTCTCTGCCACCGAGCCTTGGAGTTCTCAAACCTGCCTCAGCGTTTTCTACTCAAACACCCCCAAATCTGCAACCCCAACTCTCTCTGCCAAGCCAAACCCCTGGCCCAGGGAGCAGAGGAGGCTCCACAGTCCATGGGTGCAGAAGAGCAACAAGGGGTGAGGAAAAAAAGTCCAGGCAAGCTCAAATCAGCTCTGCCCCAACACCAGCATCTGCTGCAAAAGTCAAAGCAGAGCTGCTGGGATGGGGGGGACACAAATCTTGGGGTGTGGGACCAGGGGTAGGGACACAGGGTGCAGGATAGGACCCCCTTGGTGCTGGGAGCAAACACCAGCCACACCAGCAGAGCCCAGTGCCTGCCCTAAGGGTGGACAGGGCAGTGGAGGATCCCAGATCCTGTGTCCCAGGGTCACCATAATCCCTGAATCCCATGTCCCTGTGTCACAGTCATCCCTGAACCAGCCTGCCCAGGCCTCAGCTCCTGCTTTGGGGTAGAAAAGGCAACAAATGGGTTCTGGAGGGAAAAAAAAAACACCTAATTCCAGAGGGTGTTTGGAAAATGGAAGTTTCTCCCCCCGCCTGGGATTTGGAGCTGCTCGTAGCGGTTGGGGATGAAGCTGGAAATCAAGGAAGGGCCCTGGGCATTTCCTGTAGCTGGGAGACACTGGGAACACTGGGAGGGGAGGAGCTGGGGTCTCCCCGTGCCCCCTGCCCTGAGGACGGAGGGATAAGGAGGGGACGGGGAATCGCTGCTCTGCTCCGACCCACGCGGGAAAGGGACCTTGGGGTTGGGGGGG
>NW_008624487.1:0-4264 GCF_000691845.1 Merops nubicus | reverse complement strand
GGCCCCTGCCCCAGCCACGCTGCAGAAGGGGCAGTCTCCTGCCCCCCACGGCCCTGCCCCTGTGCCTGAGGCTACCTGGCGTAGTTTGGGCAACCACACGTAGCCCACCACTGCTGCCAGGGTCCTCTTGACCACAGAGAACCGTGACCAAGGCTGGGAGGAGGAGGCCTGCCCCAGCCTTCCCTTGTGAAACGGTGATCGTGGGCAGGCTCCCTCCCTTCTGCTGGACTGGAGAGTGGCCTTTGCAGTGGTCCAGAAGCACAGAGCCCACACAGAGCTCCGCCAGCATCCCCCCTTCTTCACGCCCCTGCTGCTCCTGCTCTGAGCACAGGAGGGACCAAGATTCGTGTGCCCAGTCACAGTGCTCTTTCAGTCTTGAGTAAAAGTTCCCGGTGCAGCCTTTTGGGGTGGAAACAAATGGTGGCACAAAGCTCAGCCTGGATCCTGCTGTCCCATCAGTTTTACGGCAGGGTTTCATCATTTCACCGTAGCTGGAGATAGGTGTGAGAGAGGAATGTGGCACTGGCACTGCCTTGTCTGTGGGACACCGTGTTGCGCAGAGTAACGTGGAAATCACGTCCTGACAGCACCAACAGGAACTGGGCCTCTGCCTTTCAAAGGATGCATCTTTGCCAAAAAGTTAGCAAATCTGGCAAATCTTACCTGCTCCTTTAAAAGTAAGCAGGCAAACATTTGGGAAGAGGAAAAGAGGGCTGCAAGTACTTTGTGGGCTGGGCACAGGCCATGAATGCTGAACACAAAGAGCTCCAGCTGGGAGCCAGTGCTGCCAGGAATTTTTCCTCCCCCACTTTGTCATGCTGAGCCACAGCGCTGGTGTCTGAACTTCTCATGACTTCCTTTGCCTCTGAGAAGGTCCTACTGAAAGCAGTGGGGCACCCTGTGTGGAAAGGTCTGAACTCCAGGGTTTGTCAGATGTGAAGAACCACCCGAGAGGCGAGGGACGACACAGCATCGCCCAGCTCCAGGCCCCGGCCTCGAGGGTCCCTGCCCGGGGCTGTCCCCTGAACCCTCCCGTTTCTGTGCCCCCTGCCAGTCACTGTGCCAGGCATTGGGGTTGTAGGTTACTCCACGTGCTCTCAAATATTCAAACTAAGTAAGGGTTAGAAAAACAGTTATGGGATTCCCTCTCCATTCATCCTCTTGTGTCTGTCCACCATTTACTTCTTTTTATTTCCTCATGAGATCTGGTGTTCTTCTCTCTGCAGCCGCTTACTCTCACCCCAATATCTGCACCTTCTTTCACCCCGTGATGGATCTCCCTGGACTCCCCCTTCCTTCCTCTTCCACATCCCTTTCCACACTTCTCTACAGCTATTATTTTCTGCCATTACTTTAAAACAGTGAAGTAGAAACAGAAGCTCTTTCTATAGTACCTTTTTCTAGGCCTACCACAGTTCCCTCCCTTCCTTGCCTGCATAAATTAAAAGCCCCCCAGGAAGGAGAGTGTGCTTGGAGGCACTATCCATCCTCCACTGGCTCCCCTCCTGCAGCCTCTGCACCAGCCCTGGGGTGGGGCTGAGCAAGCCCTAGACGTCACCACGGACGTTATAGCCGAGGACAGGATCCAAAGTATCTGACAGCTGAAGATCAGCAAACTGCAGTGTGTTCTGGCCAGCGTTCTTCTTTGCTCACTAGGCACTGCTTTGATGGAGTTCACAGCAGCATGATCCAGAAGTTGCTTAAAGAAGTGGAGGTAGAACGTTCAGAAGAGCCTCAGAAAAAGACAAATAAGCAGTCTTCCTCTTTGCTGCACTGAGTGACGCAGAGGAAGAGGGCCCCGCTTGGTCCAGCAACAACTCCCTCCTTCACAGAAGAGGGTACAGTGGTGTCACATCAACTTTCACCAGAGTCCTAGTACAGGTGACAATGTTAACGCAATAATACTGGGGATATCTTTGCCCCACAGTGAATAACACCAGTGTTTTAGAGCAGTAATTTCTACTTCTGAAGTAAAAATGAGGTTATTTCTTTCTTGCCAGCACTGACACAGGATTGACATGTGATTCTTAGACCTCACTTAGCGACCTTGGGCAATCCCAGCTAGCAACGCAGCCGCAGCCCTATTCAAACATGAGGATCATCAGGACTGTAATGCATGGAGTGTTCCAGTGTAAGAATATTTCAGTGGGTGGATGTTCTCCCTCCTTTTTCCCTTTCCCTCAACATTTAGGATTTTTGTTTGTTTGTTTGGTTTGTTTTTAATATAATGCACGTCAGGCTTTTCCTTCTATTGCTCCTTTCTTCCTTACACTCGGCAGCACTCATTTGCTCTTTAATTTTTGCTCTCTGTGTCCTTCTTGCTCATTTTCCATTATTTCCCGGTTTAGCCAGTTTGTCTTCTATCAGCTGTGCTCTCCACCCCTCTTTACCTTTGATAAGTTTTTATCCACACCACTAAACAATTCTCTTCACCTCTGTCCTCTCTCTTTCTTCCCAGTTCACCTCAAAGGGTGGCAGCTTTCAAGTTACTGCCACCCATGCTATTCTGTCTCCCCAGAGCTCATCGGTCTGTCTACTCGTCGGGGACAAAACCTTTGTTTTGCTCTCACGCTGACACGAGGGTCTCCCCTCAGGGGGCCTCAGGGGGGCTGGAGGTGCAGAGCTGTGTCAGTCTGCTGCCTCCTCCTCACAGGAGAGCCTCGCCAGCGTTAGAGGCCAGGCCAGCTCCACGCCGGCGTGTGGCAGAGTGCTGCTGGTGTGGGCAGACACTGCCCCAGGTTAGGCAGCACACGCAGTGGTGAGGTGCTGGAGGCAGCAAGAAGACAGCAGTGCAGAGTGAGCTCAGAGTGAGCGTTAACCCCAGGGTCCCCGGGAGCTGCTGGTCCTTTTCAGCTGCAGCCTCGCATAAATCGCTGTCGACACCAGAGCAACTTAGGTAAAATCTAGTGCCTGTGGCTCAGCTGAGCCCTCAGTCTCTTCTGTAAATGCACCTTGGGAGGCTTCAGTGACAGAAGGGTCTCTGGGCACTAAGTGTGCCCCGGCGCACGCCAGGGGCAGCCCAGCAGGGTTACAGTAGCTGGCTAACGGTGGCCACAGCTACCACTGCCAGGCTTACCACTGGAACAGAAATTTAAACAAGTTAAAGGCTTTTTAATTTTCTTTTGCTTCAGTTTCCTTTCTTTTGCTGGAACCTGAGCAGGGCTACATCCTGTCTGGCTTCATCTGCCTGTTTCTAGCACTAGTACCAACCAAAAACAGGACTACAAATGCTGCTAGGGTGTCCTCAGCACAGTCTGGCTGAGAGGCTCCTCTTGGCAGAGGCGCCACGGGCTGCGGGGCCGTTGGCTCTGAGCTGCCCGGGGCACACGTGCCACGTGTCCCACGACAGCTAGTCCAGATATACCATTGGCCTTGACTGTTATTCCCAAAAGCACGCCAGTGGAAGGGGGAAGCCAGTTCACACCTCTCCTAACTTGCCTGATTACTGTAATGTTAAAACTGAGTGGCCTTCATGTTTTTTGAGATTGTACACCCATAAACCAATCCATAGTGGAATGAAATCAGTTTGCAGAAGGAGATGCCAACACTGCCAGCTTCATAAAACTGCATGGGCCTGGCAAAAAGTCTTCAGAAACAATATGCAGAAAAGGTGGGACTGGATGACAGCTTGCGAGTAACTGTGACATTAACAGTTTCTGCCTTCCCTGGAGGTCCCACCATCCCAGCGTACGATGGGGAAACTGGTGTGAGAGCCCTCAGCGGCTGGCAGCGCAGTGCGGGCAGGGCCCTTCTCCCCTGTAGCTGCGGCGAGGGGCCGCGGCAGTGGGAGTGGGTGCTGAGCAGTGCTCGTAGAGCCACGGAAGGGTTTGGCTGGGAAGGGACCTTTCGAGGTCACCTTGTCCAACCCCTGCAGGGAGCAGGGACATCTGCAGCTAGAGCAGGGTGCTCAGAGCCCCGGCCAACCTCCCCTGGGATGGTTCCAGGGATGGGGCAGCGACCACCTCTCTGGGCAGCCTGGGCCAGGGGCTCACCACCCTCAGTGTCAAAAATTTCTTCCTTCTCTCAAGTCCAAATCTCCCCCTTTAAGTTTAAAACCATCTCCCCTTGTCCTGTCACAACAGCCCCTGCTCAAAAGTCCCCCCCAGTTTTCTAACGGGCCTCCTGAGGTACGTGTAGGCGGCAGCAGGGTCTCCCTGCAGCCCTCTCCGCTCCGGGCTGAGCAGCCCCGCTCCCCCTCGCCAGGAGCAGAACCGCTCACGGCAAAGCCCCTTCCCGGGCCCCGGCCATTCACGAACACGCGTGC
>NW_008624486.1:3871-4072 GCF_000691845.1 Merops nubicus | reverse complement strand
ACATCACCCCATGGGGGGATTCTCTGTTTCCAGCCAGGGCCTGTGCAGTTGCTCAGGCAACTATTGTCTGGCCCCTGCAGGCTGTGGGGAGGTGGGTGCCTGCCACTGGCCCTGACATGGTCTCTGCTGGCTCCTCATAGGGTCCCTACTGTCCCTGTGAAGAACCTCACTGGCTCCAGCCCCGTCAACCCAGCACCGGCA
>NW_008624486.1:0-3843 GCF_000691845.1 Merops nubicus | reverse complement strand
GTCAACCCAGCACTGGCAGGTGAGAATGGGGCTGCAGCAGGGCACCTGGTGCCCACGGGTGCTAGCCTCCCTTGGGGGCAAGTCAGCCCCAGCAGGGTGGTTTTTGGGGGAACATCTGATGTTTGGAGTGATGCTGGTTCCTCAGTGCCACTTCAAACCCCCTTGCCCAGGGATTACGGGGATCCTCATGAGTGCGGCTGGATTGCCTGTCTGCCTGACACGGCCTCCCAAGCTGGTGTTGCATCCCCCACCTGTCAGCAAAAGCGAGATCCAGTCCATCCCTGGCATCTCCCACACCTACCGCAAGACCACCAAGAAACAGGCTAAAAAGGGTGAGAGGCACATTGCCATGTGGCCCCTGCTCCTGTCCCGCTTCTTTACCTGGCTCCACTCCTGTCCCCCCCATCCCCTCCCACTGGCCCCAGCAGGAGGTTTCCTCCATGCTGCCTTCCAGCCCCTCTGACTTTTGCTTTCCTGCAGGTAAAACCCCAGAGGAGGTACTGAAAAAATACCTGCAGAAGGTGCGGCATCCACTGGACGAGGTGCGAGCAGCAGGGGTCGTGCAGGGGTGTCCGGGGTGCTTTGCTGTGGGAGGATTGACTGGGGATGTGGGCGATGCCCCTGCACTTGTTCAAGGGTCTCCCAGTGCCCCGCATGGCTCTGCTCTGTCCCCATCCACCTCCAAAGAGGGGCTGTGTGCCACATGTATGTGTTGGTCCGCTGCTGTGGTGGCCCAGGGTGACCCCACAGCACCAGGGGTGGGTGCTGGTCCGTGGGCAAGAGCAGGGCAGCTCATCAGCCCCATGTCCTTCGCGAGGCTCTGACTGCATCTGTCCATCTAACCCTCTCATCCTGCACAGGACTGCACCATCTGCATGGAGCGCCTCTCTGCGCCCTCTGGCTACAAGGGACCCCAGCTGGCCATCAAGCCTGACCTGGTGGGGAAGCTGGTGAAATGCGGCCACGTCTTCCACCTCCACTGCCTGGTCGCCATGTACAACAATGGCAACAAGGTGCAAGGCTGCAGCCCTTTGGGGATGCCTGAGCCCCCAGCTTGGTGACCTGTGCTGAGCTCCACCTGCCCTCTGGGATGGTGCTCAAGCCCTGCTGCTCTGCAGGGCTCTGACCTCCACGCCCTGGTGGGGAGTTTAATTTGTATCAGCAGCAAGCACTTGGGACCGCTAAGTCAGAAACCAGGGTTGCATGCGTGTGTTTTCGCCCACCGTGCCCAGTTTTATGTCCTTTTGGTCCTTCCCAGGTTTAGCAGCAGTGAACTTTGATCACTGCATGTTTGAGCAGAGCCTTGCATCTGATGCTGGGCAGTTCTTTTCCAGCTGCAGGTGGGCTTTCCTAAGACTCCTGCAAATGGCCTTCGTGCTCACCATTCCCAGAATAATGTGTTTCACATGGTGTAGGTTTTTTTTAATATTTATTATCTTTCCCTCTTTGAAAAAGTAGTGAAGACTGTAAAACTTATGAGGAAGAGAAATCATAAAAATGCAGGCCTCAGGTTTTTAAAATTGCGTTTTTGTAGCAAATCCTCCCAGCTCTATCCCCTGCTTCCTAAGCGTGTCTGAGGTTACTGTTTTCATGATGATAATGGTGTTCTGTGCTGCTCAGGGATGAAGTGCCTGATCTGGCTTGGTGCTGGGGAATACTGGTTTCATTATGTACTCCTCTTTTCCTGCTTTCAGGATGGGAGCCTCCAGTGTCCCACCTGCAAAACCATCTATGGGGTGAAGACAGGGACACAGCCCCCAGGGAAGATGGAGTTTCACATCATCCCTCACGCGCTGCCTGGCCACTCTGACTGCAAAACCATCCGCATAATCTACAACATTCCCCCAGGGGTGCAGGTGTGTTCCAGCCCTATGCTTAGGGGGGCACATGGGTGGTCCCCTGTGCGGGCTGGGGCCCCTTGCCACTGCTGCATCAGCCTTGGGTCATGCTGCAGCTCATGTCTCGACCCAGGGCTCCAGGTTTAATGGTGTCTCAGGAGCTACGTGTCCATATGGATGTTGTGGGAAGTCTGGAGTACATCTGCATGAAAATGTTGGTGGCCGTATCTGCTTGATGGTACGGGGGGATGGTGGCATTTAGGGCCACCATGCTGAATAGTTTCTAGCCAGCATGGCGGCAAGGGGCTCTGCATCCACTAAGTCTGGGGGGTTACCTTGTGCCTAGAGCATCCTTCTGAGCTCCAAAAGGGTTTTGTTCCTCTCCTACTCTACACACTGCAGGGACCGGAGCATCCAAACCCTGGAAAGAGCTTCACTGCCCGCGGCTTTCCTCGGCACTGCTACCTGCCAGACAGTGAGAAGGGCAGAAAGGTGAGGGGACTCACCCAGGCAGGTTGAGCTGGCCAAGGCCTGCTCAAGGGCATGTCAAGGGGGAGAGGGAATGAGCAGCTATTTGGAGTATGAGGAGAAGCAAGTAGAACTTTGGCAAATCTGGGTGGAGGTTTTCCCTGTAGCCCATCCAGCATGCTATGCAGGAGCCCAGTGACATTCCTGTGCACTGAGCTCCCTCAGCTTTGCAGCCTGGTTGTGGTAATTTTGGTTGGGGTAGGACCCCATGGTGGGATCCTGAGCTCCCTGGAGGGCTTGGCTGTGGGTTGCCCATGTTGCTGAGGCATACCAAGATGATCAGGCATGCCCTGAGCAGAAGTGGTTGCTTTCTTCCTCTGCGTTGGCTTTGCTACCTGTCCCATCTTTCGCCTCCACAGGTACTGAAATTGCTGCTGGTAGCCTGGGACCGGCGCTTGATCTTTGCCATTGGGACCTCCAGCACCACAGGCGAGTCGGACACAGTAATCTGGAATGAGATCCACCACAAGACAGAGTTTGGCTCCAACCTCACCGGCCATGGCTACCCTGACATCAACTACCTGGACAATGTTCTTGCCGAGCTCGCGGCCCAGGGCATCACAGAAGAGAGCCTGGCGCAGGAGAAGGACTGAGACTGCGGCAGGGAGGCAAGGGAAGGGGCACCCATGCCCCTCCCCTCCCTGCCCCTTTCCCCCGCCCCGAGGATAAAGCTGCTAGAAAAACCTGCCTGGGGTCTTTGCAGGAGGCACCTAGAGCTCCCCCTACTCCCAGTGTCACCCGCCCAGTGGGAGCATCCCCAGACTAGTCAGGAATGCAGGAGAAGGTCCTTTTGGCCATCCCCTTCACTCCTGTGGGGAGGGTGCATTCCCCTGCCAGAGCCGTGGGGCTTTACAATGGCCTGGCTGTCCCCTCTGCCTGGTATCCTATCCACACTGCCACCGTGCTGAAGGCTTTGGTGGGGCCAGGCTACCCTCCCTCATCCGTCGGACGATCCTAGCCTGGCCTCATGCTCCTGGGACATAGCCTGGAATGGGAGCAGGGGCCATGGGAGTTGTCTCTGCCTCATCCCTCAGCAGTCTGTTAGTTCATTCGTCCTGTCTGGTACCTCCCCACAGGTCTCCTGTGTCTACAGAGGTTGGTGGACCCTCAGCTGGTCCCCCAGCTGCATGCCCCCTTCTCCTCTTGGCTGTGTCTGAGCTGTGCCCTACAGGGTCCCATCTTCTGGGCTGCCTCGTGCTGTGGCCCAGGGAGGAGCTGGTGGAGGCTTGAGGTTTCCTGGCTTGTCTCCTACCCCCACAAGTTCCTTGAACTTCGTATGGGGACATCCCCATGTTGAATTTTTATATACCTCGTCTTTTGGGGTTCTGTCGTATATACGTGTATATATAGAGGGTGGTGTTCACAGAGGTGGCCCGGGAGAACGTGATGCTGTGGCCAGACTGGAGGCTGAGCCTGGCGGCCCTCGCAGGGTGGGCAGCACCGCTCCCCTGGTGCCGCAGCCCCCACACCTCAGAGG
>NW_008624485.1:18889-21460 GCF_000691845.1 Merops nubicus | reverse complement strand
CAGGGGTGCTCAGCACCACTGAGGCTCTCAAGGGAGGCACCTCCTGACTCAGCCTGAGGGTCCTGCCCCCAGGAGCTTCTGTCCATCTTCTGCTGGACCCATCCAGTCTCTGACTGGGGAGAATTGTTTTGGTGTCTTCAAGGGCATCTAAAAGAACCCTGAAGTGGAAGAAGAACAACCATCCTTCAACTGCCTCTGTGCTGGGAGAACTTTCAAACCTCCCATCACCGTGCTGGACCTCATCGGAGCATCTCCAGGGATGATGGTGAGGACTGCTCCAGCAGAGGGAGGGCAGCCAGGACTTCCAGCAATAAAAGTGAGTCTTCTGAAGGTTTTCTACCACTGCTTTTGGCAGCAGCAGCCGGAGCAGGGTGGTGTCAATGATGTACAGACCTGGCACACAAAGCCAAGAGGAGCAGAGGAAGCAGTATTTGGTGAAGCCAGCACCCAGGGCTCTGTGGATGCTGCCTTTTTCTTCTTCAGGTGTCTGACTGGTTTCTTGGAGGCTGTGTATGGGCTGAGCAATCTCAGGAGATGGTTGTAGCAGAGCAGACTCACATTTCCATGCAAATTCACCAGTGAAGGCAAAGCTTGTGGGATCCCCTTGGCTTTTCACTCGCCGCCGAGCTCCTGGGAACCCTCAGTGTGCTTTGGCTCCAATAAGCTCCAGCCCTGACTCTGCAGGGAGCAGATTCTTGAACTCCAAGGGGGTGTTTTTATTGGGGATTTGGTTTGGCTGAGCCATTTGCAGAGGTGCCGTGGAGGGAGGGAATGGCAGAGCTTCCCCCTGGCCGGGGCAGGGCAGC
This sequence comes from Merops nubicus, assembly GCF_000691845.1. NCBI lineage: Eukaryota > Metazoa > Chordata > Aves > Coraciiformes > Meropidae > Merops > Merops nubicus. The sequence continues at coordinate 20,654 of NW_008624485.1, read as the reverse complement.
ACACACGAGCAGAGTTCCAGGGAAGGATGTGGAACCTGGTGCTCTGGGAGGCAGCCCTGTCTGCCCAGGGACACAGGGGGTGCTAGAGCTGGGCTTGGAGCTCCCCAGTGTCCTTTTGTGTGCTGGGTCCAGGTCGGTGTTTCTGCTGGGAAGTGGTTTTGGGGTAGACTGCCAAGACCTTTACCTTGATTCTTCAGCCGTAGAGGCCTGGGGGGTGTGAGTTGGGATTGCTGGTCGGGCTGTCTCTCCCTGGGAGCTATGGAAAGCAGGCCTTGCAGTCCTGTTGGAACTTGTTAGCTGACAAGTTAAAAGGTTGGTTTGACCCTTCAGGATATATTTTTTTTCTTAATTATTTTGCCTTCCTTCTCTCAGTTTTATGAGGGGGCCAAGCCAAGAGCTTTGTATTCAGTAGGAGTGTAATTACAGCAAGTCCAGGCGAGTGATTCTCCCCAGGGCTGTTTCACAGTTGATTTTTTTCCTTCTCTTTTTATTCCTCCCCCCACGCCATGTTATTGCCCCTGCTCCTGTGCCTGCCCACACACGGGGCCTTGCTGCTTCCCCTGAGCATGGATGGGAGCTCCACTGTCACCAAGGGTTTACCAGAGGCCATGGCCCTTGCACGAGGGAACCAGATGAGGCAAATTTGGAGCTGGAGAGGACAGGAGCCAGCAGGCTCTGCTGCCAGCACACCCTGGGCTCCTTTAGTGAGCAGAGAGGGTTTCTTTTTCGCTTCTCAAAAGGCTGAGAGAGTTGGGGTTGTTCAGCTTGGAGAGGAGAAGGTTCCAGGGAGAACTTCTGGTGGCCTTTCAGCACTTCAGAGGGCCAGTCAGAAAGCTGGGGACAGACCAAGGCCAGGCTGGGTGAGGCCTCAAGCAACCTGCTCTAGTTGAGAGGTGTCCCTGCCCATGGTTGGAGGTTGGATGAGATGATCTCCAGGGTCCCTTCCTACCTAAGCCAGTCTATGACTCTATGACTTTTAGCAGGGCCTGTTGCGACAGGACAAGGGGGGATAGTGTGAAACTAAAAAAAAATTTGAATAGCTAAAAGGCAGAAATTTTCAGCACTGAGGGTGGTGAGCCCCTGGCCCAGGCTGCCCAGAGAGGTGGTCGCTGCCCCATCCCTGGAACCATCCCAGGTGAGGTTGGACCAAGCTCTGAGCACCCTGCTCTAGCTGCAGATGTCCCTGCTCCCTGCAGGGGGGTTGGACCAGGTGACATTGAAAAAGGTCCCTTCCCACCCAACCCATTCCATGAATCCATGACTCCTGGAGAGCGTGGGGCTCGTGCAGAGGCTGTGGGAGGCTCTGCTGCCTTGGCACCTGTCGGGGTGTCCTGGGCTCTCCCCTGGGAGCAGCAGGTCTCCTGGGGTGTCCCTGTTTCCCTGATCTGAGCAGGCACGAGTCTGGTTATACAGCTTGGGCAATGCTGCTGGCTTTTTTTGGGGTGGAAAGAAGCACTGGCTGTTTTTGTGGGTGGGAGCAAGTGTGATCAGCTCTGTCTCCTTTGCTGCTCCTGCCAGTGGGATTTGAGAGGGCTGGAGAAACTTTGAGGGGGTGGATGTGTGGTTCTGCCACTTCCCTGAGTGACCTTGGTCATGCTCAGCCATGGGTAGGACGTGGAATCATTCCATGGAGGAGGTGGAGCATGGTGTGCACCCTGCCATTCACCCACGGCACCCCAGACCCCACCTGCCCCATGGCTGCTGGTTCCTACCCACATTGCTACCTCTGGCATGTGTCTGGGGTGCTCCTTAATCCTGCTTCAAC
>NW_008624485.1:13994-18864 GCF_000691845.1 Merops nubicus | reverse complement strand
TTACCCATGCTTCAACCTCTGGTATGTGTCTGGGGGTGCTCCTTACTCATGCTTCAACCTCTGGTATGTGTCTGGGGTGCTCCTTACTCATTCTTCAACCTCTGGCACTTCCCTGGGGTGCACAGGCACTTTGTGGGTGCTTATGCTCTGTCTGAAGGGGTTTTCTTTGGGGGGTGACTGCTGTTCACCCACCAGAGCATGTTTTCAACCAAAATGAGCGCACAAGCAGGGGCATGGAGAGGGCTGGTGGGGCTTCTGCCTCCACAGCATGGTCTGTGCTGGGTATGGATGGGCCTTGAGCTTTGTGAGGCTCCATTACAGAGCAGGGTGCCATCCTGCCTTTGAGGAGGGTGAGGGGTGAGTGTGTGAGGGGGGTGTGTGAGTCTCGGGGTGCAGATGTGGGACTGGGTGGCCGAGGGCTGCTCTCTGCACTGGCTGCTGTGGGGAGCCACGGTCAGTCTGGAGCAACAGCATGGCTGTGAGCAGAGGAAAAGAAAGAGTGAGTGCTTTGCCTCTCCTGGGGGGCAGGACGGAGCTCAGAGCTGCCTTTTGTGGTTCTTTAACCGCCAGCCTGCCCGAGCCTCACCAGCCCAGTGCCAGAGCTGCTCAGAGCCCTGCCAGCCAGGTGCTGCCTGGGGAGCTGGGAGGCCTGGGGGTGTGCAGAGCTGTGAGGGTGTTTGTGGAGCTGGGCTTTCTCCCTGTCCCCAACCATGTCTCTTCCAACCCGAGGCACTTGTGTGAGCCCTGCTGGCTGGAAGGGCAGCGAGCCGTGCCCGAGCCCTGCAGTGTGGGCACCTCCTCCTGCACCTGGGAAACTCCCTGCTTGGAAAAGGGCCTAAAGGCTCCACTCCTCCTGGGGCTGGGCTGCAGCCACGGCTGCATCTGGTGTTGTCCAGGGAAAAGCTGGTTTCTTTGGGGCCTGCTGGTGCAGATGTGCCTTCCCATCTCATCTGGAGAGCTGGAATAAGCTGGATGCGACCCCAGATTGCTTCTTTGGAGGAGCAATGCTCATCAAAGTCCCTTTAATTCTCAATTAGTCCGGCTGCCCAAGTCTTTAAAATTGGTCAGATAAACCGCATTAAAAGTTAAACCTGAATTAACCTTTCCCTGCACAGCCACCCCCTGGAGCCCCGGGGCAGCAAGGCAGGGCTGGGCCCAGAGCACAGCTTTCATGGGGGCAGCCCCATTCTGGGGCCAGAGCGGGTGGTTTTGGGTGTGTTCCCCAGGCAGGACACCCACCCCAGCAGGGCTGTTCCTCTTCCCCTGCCGTGGGCTGACCCTTGGCTCAGGGTGGCTGTGCCGGGGTATTTTTAGAGAGGATAAGAGCAATGGCAGGAGAGAGGGCTCCTTTCCAGGCAGCTCCAACTCTTTAATTATGTTTTGGGTCTAGAAAATGATATGGTTCCTAGAGCACAAATAGAGAATGTGTGGAAGGGAATTGGACCTCCAGGGGCTGGGCAGAGGGAGAAGCTGGCTCCAGAGGGCTGCTGGGCATCGCCGTGCTGCTCCTGAGAGCCACCCCACTGCCACCAGCCCCTGCCTTTTGGTGGCAGTTTCTTTCAAACCTGCCTCGGGGGGTATTGTTGGGGCCTCCCCGGGTCCAGAGGCTGGGCCAGGTTTGCTGGAGATGGTGGAAATCTGCCCCTGGGTCTGGCTGGCGTGTGCCCTGACCTGCGTTTGGCTCCACAGGGAGAAATTTAAAACTTGGGTTTTGTGCTCGTGCCTTCTGCCCCCTCCAGAATGGGGTACGTGGAAGGAGAACCTCAGTTTTCTTTGCTTTTTCTTCAGAGCAGCCCTGATTTTATTTGTGCAATCCAGAAGTTCATGGATGTGGGATGTGGGGCTTAGCAGACATCCCTTGCTGCTGCATACTGCCTGAAGAGATGCTCTCATTCTGCAGCAGAAAGGGCAAAACCAGGAGCTATTTCTTTTCAGTGCCTTTTTTCCTATGGACCAGCTTAATTTTTGGCACATCCTTTTCTCTTAAAGGAAGCATTAAATTTATCCCCCTAAAGCTCTGCGTTGGCGGTTTCCCTGCGTGGTTCCATCTCCCTTCCCTCCTTCCACGAGGCACGAGCAGTTTGGGGAGAGGATCATGCAAACAGAGGGAGGGGTGGGAGCTTGGGCTGCCGAGGATGAGGAAGGGCAGTGCTTGGATCTGCCGGGTGCTGCTGAGCGTGACGGGTCTTGCAGAGCTGAGGACCTGCAGCCAGGGGAGCAGAAACCTTCCCTGGGTGCAGAGTGTGAGCAAGGACCTGCAGGGAACCGTTTCCAGGGTTCCCTGCTGAGAACCACACAAGGTGGTTGCTCCAGGTGGGGCTTTATCATCCAAGAACCTCCCACCCCACCCCTCGAGTCCTCACGTTCTTGGGATCTAGACCCTGTCTTCGAGGCGAGTCCAGCAAACTCTTTGCTCAAGAGGAAGATCAAAGTTCCTAACGATGGGAGGAAATCTGGCTGCTGGTGCTGGGAGATAGGAAAGGGACTCAGGAGAAAAACAGCTGGGATTGGGTAAGGAAATTTGGGTTTCAGTCTCAAATCCCAGCTGCAGTTTGTGAAGCAGTTTTGCAGAGCTTTCCCCCAGCCCCCCTCCTCCAGTCTAACCCTCCACCTGGCCAGCTGCTGGAGAGGTGGGGTTTTTCCCCCCCCTCTCCTCCTTCCTTACCATTCCCAGTTTAAATCCACGGAGCAAAGCCGCCAGCTCTGTTTATTGAACACAAATAGAAGATAAAATAGTGGAAAACTAATTTTTTCATGCTCATTGGTGGGAAAGATTAAAATTATGCAAATCCTCGGCAGCGAGCTTGGTGCAGAGATAAGGGGATGTTCAAGTCAGCTGGCTGCCTGCTAATTCACTCATTGAAAAAGAAATGAGCAGGAAAGCTGCGATCGGCGGCCCCGGCCCGTGGCTCTCGCGGGGCTCCGAGCTCTGCACCCTGCTGGGAGGAAGCTGAACAAAGAAAAGCTTTTTTTGGAGGTGTGCAGGATCCACGTCGAGCTGCTCGACCTGAAATCATCCAATCCTTAAGGTTGGAAGAGACCTTTAAGATCATCAAGTCCAACCATCAAGCCAACGCCACTAAGTCCTCTGCTAAAACAGATCAGAATCTGTCAGGGTTGGAAGGGACCACAAGGATCCCCCAGTTCCAACCCCTCTGCCATGAGCAGGGACACCTCCCACTAGATCAGGCTGCCCAGAGCCTCCTCCAGCCTGGCCTTAAAGACCCCCAGGGATGGGGCCTCAACCCCCTCCCTGGGCAACCCATTCCAGGGTCTCACCACTCTCCTGGGGAAGAACTTCTTCCTCACATCCAGCCTGAATCTGCCCACTGCCAGCTTTGCCCCATTCCCCCAGTCCTGTCACTGCCTGATGTCCTAGAAAGTCCCTCCCCAGCACTTTGGGGTGCAGCACCTCGACCTTGGCTGGGGTGTTTCTGCTGACCTCCAGGCAGTTTGCAACGACCTGAAATCCCCCAAAAGTGGTGGGGGTTCTTTCCCCTAGCGTGATGATTTTGGGGATGAATCTGGTGACATCTGCCACCTTTGTCCTTCCATTGGATGCCACAAGCAGAGCGAGGCTGGGAGTCGAATGGGAAGCCACCAGAGATGAGTGGTGCTGGTGCTTCTGCTGCACCAGTGTGATTCTTGGGGGGCTGCGAGAAGCAAAGTGGGGGTCAGCAGGAGGTTCCCTAACCCCACATGAAGGGCAGGTCCCTGCTGTGTGCCGGGTCTGGACTTGACCCCACAATCCCAGTCCTGCCACAGAGGAACTGGTGCCAGTCTCTCCCCAGGGGAGATTTGGAGTGGAAAGCAAGTCTCCAAATTCCCCTATGGGCACGTGACCGTTTTTGGAGAGCAGCAGTGCTGGGGGGGCTTTCCCAGGATGAAAGGCCCGAGTGTGTGTCCGGGAGGGACCAGGGCGTGTGCAGATGTGGTTGTGGTCAGGGAAAAGAGAGTGGGAAGCAGCATCCCCCTGACTGCAGGCCTCTGACTCAGCCCTGAGCTGCAGCTGAAGGAAAATTTTAACTCCTGTAGAGCAAAGAGAGTGTTACTTGGCCTCCTCTCCCCTCCCAGAGAGACATCAGGCTGAGGGGTGGGTCTTCAGCTCACCTTGTCTCCTCAGCCACCCAACCCATGGATTTATTTCTTGAAATCATCTCGAGATGATGCCAGTGTGTGATGCCCAGCACAGGGGAGGCTGATACCCCCCTGGAAACCAAAACCCAGCAAAGAGCTCAAAGCACAGGCCATGCAAAGGCACCCATGGAATGGGAGAGGCACCCGGTGCCAGCGTGGGGTTTTGGAAGGGTTCATCTGACTTCCTGTCAAATCAATATTTATTCACAAATCTATTTGTTTGCTTTTGTCACTGAAAACTCTTGTGGGTTGTTCTTTTTTTTGTGTGTGTTGTTTTGTTCCCCTTGTGTATTTTTGGCTGCGTGGTGCTGGCGAGAGGGGCTGCTGCAGCTTTTGCTGGCTCCAGTCGTTCCAGCTGCTTCTCCTAACCCGTGGATTTGAGCCTCTTTTGTGAGGAGGCACTGGGCTGGCAGCTCTCCTCTGCTGGGCACCTCTTCCTTCCCACTCCCCCCTGCGTGCCCTTGGGCTGGAGGTGACAGTGCTGCTGGGATGGGAAGGGCTTGACCTTGGTGAACGTGGAAGGTGTTTTTCCACGACTGTGTGACAGAGCACAGTGGGTGAGGGGTGTGGGAGGGATCAGCTGCCCCTCAAAATGCAGTGACAGCATCTGTCAGAATACTGACTGTGCCCTGGGCTCACCCCCAGCAGCGTGGGCACAGGGCAGGGAGGGGATCCTGCCCCTCTGCCAGCTCTGGGAGACCCCCCTGCAGTGCTGGGGCAGCTCTGGAGTCCT
>NW_008624485.1:6012-13662 GCF_000691845.1 Merops nubicus | reverse complement strand
ACCATCGCAGGGGAGGTTGGACCAAGCTCTGAGCAACCTGCTCTAGCTGCAGATGTCCCTGCTCAGTGCAAGGGGGTTGGACAAGGTGACCTTGAAAGGTCCTTTCCCACCCAAGCCGCTCTGGGATTCTGGCTCTGGACCTGTGTGTTTGGTTTCCCTTCACCTCCATGGGCATACCCAAAGCCATTGCTGGTGTCTGGGCAGGGTGAGGTGATGCTCAGGGTCCTGCCCTGGCAGCCTGACCAGCAGCAGGGTTGGTGCATGTGTGAGTGTTTCCCTCCAGGCCTGTGAGCATCCTCAGCTTCCACCCCCCACCAACCTTCCTCATGGCTTCATTTTAACACAAAAAATGGAAACAAAACCAGCTTGAGCTTCACCCGTCCTCCAGCTCCTCCCCTCTGCATCCATCCCCTGGCTCCCTCCTGCCCTGCTGCGTGTCTCCTGCCTGCTCCTGCTCTCCTTTTCTCCCAGGTTTATTTGCTCTGGCAGTGCTTGGCGTGGGGATGGGCCCCTGGCACCTCTTCCCCCTCCAGCTGCCGCGGGTCCAGCTGTTTGCAGAGCTCTTGGCACCTCCCAAAAGCTCCATCCGATGGAGCTGGTGCCCCGATGGAGGCACAGCCCTTCACGTGGGACACACAGAGGGGGTTTCTGGCAGCTGCTTGAGGAGCTGAGGTGCTTGGGCATGGGGAGATCACTGCCTCCTCCTGGGCCTTTCTGCAGAGCCCCGTAGCTGGGTATTATTTGTCTCCCCCATGCCAAAGCACGCAAAGCTAAATTGAGCTGTGGCAGGCAAAAGTGTGAAGTGTATTATTAGGAACAGGGAGCTCTTGTTCCACAGCTGCTGCCGCTGCCGTTGGTAATTAATGTTTGAGGAATTGCAGATCTTCATTAGGAGAACAATTAGATTAACGAGAGAAGCCGAGCTGAGGCCGGAGTGGGAAAGGGTTGGGGGGAGGCTTTAAAACCAAACTCAAATCCCTCCCTGGCTCCCTGCCTTGCTGCTCCAGAGATGTGCTGATGCTCTGGGAGGTGGGGAGGGGACCTGTCCTTGCTGCCCGAGCAGTGACAGGAGCTAATGGGCTCGTGGGGGGGATCGTTACAGGGAGGAGAGAAGCAGCCTATGATTGTCATAAATATTTAAGGCAGCCTGGCACCCACCGTTTGGCCGTGGCACCAGGTTGTTAGCAGAGGGAGCGTTGGGTGAGGGCTGCTCAGGGCTCAGCAAGGTCCTGGGCTTGTGTCGTTAAGGGCTTTAATTGGTGTCCCTGTTGCTGGAAACACTGACCCCTCCGAGGAGAGAGCCACCCTGGCCACCAGCATCACCTTCACAGGCTGGGCTTTAATTCAGGCTAACGAACAGGCCTGAACTTGGGGGATTTATAGATGCTTCTTAACACCTTTTTTTTTAGAAAGGGGTGGTTGGGGTCCCCCACCCCTCATTTTCTTCCCTGTGCTGGGTCTGTGCACCTACGGCGGGGTTGTGAGGCTGGAGGAAGGTGCTGAGCAGGATGCAGCAGGGATTCACTCAGGAGCAATGAACGGTTTAGGGAGGCTGTAAAATCATGGAAAGTGATGCCAGAAGGGAGGAGGGAAGGTCAGTTGGTCCCTCTCGCTGGCCCAGGGCAGACAGATGCCCTGAGGCCCTGCAGTGGTGGTGTGCTGTCCCCACGCTCTGCTCAGCCCCACCTGGGCTCTCCTGTGGCACAGGGGTGACCTCCTGCCCTGGTGAAGTGCTCCATGTCACCCCCCTGGACCAGCCACCCCATCCCCTGCTTCTGGTGAAAGGGATCATAGAACAGAAACACAGACTGGTTTGGGTTGGGAGGGACCGTTCAAGGTCACCTTGTCCAACCCCCTGCAGGGAGCAGGGACATCCCCAACTAGAGCAGGGTGCTCAGAGCTTGGTCCAACCTCCCCTGGGATGGTTCCAGGGATGGGGCAGTGACCACCTCTCTGGGCAGCCTGGGCCAGGGGCTCACCACCCTCAGTGTCCAACATTTCCTCCTTCTCTCTAGTCTAAATCTCCCCCTTTTAGTTTCAAACCATCCCCCTTGTCCTGTCCCAACAGGCCCTGCTCAGAAATCCCTCCCCAGCTTTCTGCCAGGCCCCTGGCAGTCTTGGCAGCCCCCAGCAGGGCTCCCCCGCTGGAGCCTTCTCCTCTCAGCTGCCCCAGCCCAACTCTCTCCTGCTGGGCTCCCAGCAGAGGGGTTCCCCCCTCGGGGCGTTGCTGGGGCTCCTCTGGCCCCGCTCCAGCAGGTCCCTGGCTCTGCTGTGCTGAGGACTCCAGGGCTGGGTGTAGTGCAGGATAGGATGAGGGACTCTCATCTCCTCTAGCTTTAGGAAATTTAAACACAAGAAGCTCTGTTTTCCAGCACAGTGGATCCCCTGAGTGCTGCGACAGGTCTGGGCTGGGAGGGGGCAGGCTCAGGAGGGAGCCAAAAAGCAGAGAGAGCGTGGGGGCTCAGGAGGACCCCGTGTGTGTTGCCAAGGGGGCTCAGCTCTGTTCCACCCATCTCCACTCCCCTGCTCGGGGAGGAAGCAGAAAGTTTTGCCTTTCAGGGGATGCCAGATTCCTCCCTTCAGTAATTGCTGGGGACAAAAAAAGTCACATTTCCCAGTGACTCCAGGTGCTGCAGGAGGAATAAAAGCACCCTCTGCACTATGGTGGCTTCTGCCCATCCGAAGGAGAGATTTGCTGTGGGAGCTGCTCCTGCTTGGCTCAGTGCCTCTGAAGATGGACAGGTCACTGCCCAGCTCTTGCCCTGGCTGGGTGGGCAGAGGGGAGGGGGTGGGCTCTGGAAAGCTTCCTGCAGCTGCACCCAGCAGCAGGGAGAGGATCTGCTTTTAGGAGGCTGTTCTCTTCCTTGCCCTGCTGAAAATGGAGGACAAAAAGCATCCTTCTCCCTGGCCAGGCTTAGCCCCTTGCAGGCTGCTTGGTCCTCACCTGCTGAGGGAATATTATTGCCTGTTTAATTCACTGCCTGCTTCTCTCTGGGGGTGTGAGCACGTGTGCTGCTCAGCGTGACAAAAACACTGTCGTGGATGCTCCACCAGCCTGCTCAGGAAAATCTCTTCCCCTGATCTCTGTGATGATTGACTGGCAACAAAGACACTGAGATGATCTCACCAGCTTGTCAAAAAAACCCTTCTGTTGGTTGAAAGTGAAATACAAAATGACGTGCCTACGAGGTGGAGTCTTTTTGAATCCTGGGTAACGGGTAGGTTCTCCCAGGGTCCTCTCGCCAGCTCCTCTCCTCCAGCCTGCTGTAGGAGGGATATTATCCATCTCTGAATGCTTATAAATGTTTTAAGCTGCCTCTGATGCTTCTCTGGTGTGGGCAGGCTGCGTATGGGTTGCTTTGTCTTAACCAATGAAATGCTGCTACCTCTGGGGTGGGATGTCTCTGAGCCCGGCAGGACCGTGCTGCTCCAGCTGCTTGGAGCAGAGAAGGAGGAAAATCATATTTAATAGAACTAAACCAGCAGGGCGAGAGCAGGAGTGTCTCAGGGATGATGTTTCTCCTCCTTATTTAGCAGCCTCTTCGTTTTGCAGCTCGTTTGGAAGATGAAAATTGCAGCCAAGCCCCTTCCTGGCTGAGCTGCTCGGCTCGGAGGCGTTGCTGCTCACTGGGGTGTTGTGTGGGGCTCCATCCAGCACGTGAAGGTAACTCCTGGAGGCACCTGCTAGAGCTGGGGCTTTCTACAAGGATGTGACAGGAGCCAGAGGCTTCCCTAGAGAGACAAGCCAGAATTAAATCAGAGGGAAAGCAGGCACGGAATGTGGATGTGGCTTCCTAGCCCTGCTGCTGACCTTGAGCAGTGCTGCCTAAGACTCTGCCTGGTCTGCTCTGGTGCCTGCTGGTCTGCAGGGCTCCACCAGCCCAAGCAGTGACCCAGCATCCTCCCAGCTTAGCTCTACAGTTCAGATGAGATCATGGCAGCGAGTGATGGATGGGTTTTTTTTTTTTTCTTTCTCTCCTCCTTTCTTAATCTCCCCTGGCTGGTGGGTCTGAGACACAGGATTCCTGCCAAAGCAGGGGAAGGGATTTGCTCTTCTTCTGTCTTGCAAGCTCAAAACCAAATCCTCTTTGTGGAGTTTAACCCCCTGTGTTGGCTGGCAGGGCTGGAGCGCCTGGCAAGGAGATGGTGGGGAGAGAGATACTGAAGGAAAGGCAGGTGGAAGTAGAGAGGAGGGAGGACCAGGAGTGACAAGTGCTCCAGTTTTGGGCACCACAGGATAACGAGGACATGGAGGGGCTGGAGTGGGTCCAGAGAAGGACAATGAGGCTGGTGAGAGGGCTGGAAAACATGGCTTAGGAACTGGGGTTGTGTAGCCTGGAGAAGAGGAGGCTGAGAGGAGGCATTATTGCTCTCTACAGCTACCTGAAAGGAGGTTGGAGTGAGGCTGGTGTTGGTCTCTTCTCCCACATTACTGATGATAGGATGAGAGGAAATGGCCTCGAGTTGTGCCGTGGAGGTTTTGACTGGATATTAGGAGGAATTTCTTCCCTGAGAAGAGTGGTTGGGCACTGGAATGGGCTGCCCAGGGAGGTGGTGGAGTCCCCATCCCTGGAGGGGTTCAAAAAACGAGTAGATGCAGCACTTGAGGCTCTGGTCTAGTGGTTAGGGAGATGTTGGGATGGAGGCTGGACTCAATGATCCTAGAGCTCCTTCTCAACCATCATGATTCTCTGATGCCCAGCTCCACATTTTCCATGGGGTGTGAGGAAACCAAACAGATCAGCAGCTGTGCTGCTGCCACAACGATTTTAATTTACCACCAGTGATGAGTGAAACTTTGTCTGTTTGCTTGGCTACTTTATTTCCTCTCCCTTGTCTTTTGCTGGTCAGCAGAGCCTGTGCTGGTGGCTCCATCCTCTCCCAGCACTCCGGTGTCACCTCCAGCTCCCCAGGGACATGCACACACCAGGAGCTGTGCTGCCTACAGGCCATCGAAAGAATTTTATTTCTTTTTTATTTCCCAAGGCTTTTGGTTTGCCTGGATCTGGATTTGAGCTGCTCCAACCTCTGTGGTTTAATTTCCTCTTCCAGAGTGATGAAGCAGGGACAGTCCCTCTGCATCTCCCAACCATGGGGCACCCTGAAAATGATAAGCAGGGGTTGAGTTTTCCTCTTAGTGTAGATCCAAACCAACTTCATGTTACTCAGCAGGAGGTTCTCTGGGTTTCATGGGGTGTGAGGGAGCAGAGTCCCTGCCTGGCTCTGTTGTGGTTAGTTGAAATCCTCCAGGATGTATTGGATACGAGTTTTGGGGTTTGGTTTTGGCCTGAGGTGTGCACGTTGGTGATTTGGAGAGTTTCTGGGATATTTCTGTCATAGCTTATACTACTGAGGACTGTGTCTACCTGGGGAGAAACAAGAGTCAGGCAAAATCTGGACAACACTGAGGGTGTCAGCGCTCCCCTCCTGGAGCCATGCCGGGGGCAGAGGGAGCTGAGCTCCTGTGGAGACACCAGGAGGGTCCCATTGCCACCTTTCACTGGAGCCCACCAAGCTCCCTGGGTGCTCCATGTCGAGTTTGATGGAGAGCTCAGAGAAGCCTGAGTGCAGGTGAAGGTAACAAGTGGAGGCAGTCGATCAGCTCTTGCCTGTAAGGAGAAGGTCGTTCTTGTGGGAGGGCTGGTGACACCCCACGCCAGTCCAGCACACTGAGCTGGAGCTGAGAAAGTGCTCCCAGGTTCCCACTTCACTTTATTTATTTTTTCCTTTTGATTTTTCATCTCTTCTCTGTCTTCTGCTTGGACTAAAGGCTGGGAAAAGATGCTTGGTTTGGACACCAACTCCCAGCAGCTGTAGGTGGGCAGGTCGCAGCTCTCAGCCACAGTCCTGCCCTGGGGGGATGGATCCCTTGGGCCAGTGACTCCCATGCTCCTGATTCGGCTGCTGGGGCTGGGAACCCACCAGTTATGCTCAGGGGAGTTTTTGCACAGGATCCGTGGGTAACCACCACCTCTTTAGTGAGAAAACAGCTGAAGCTGCCCTCAGAAGGCAGCAAAGGTGAGGAGGGTGGAGAAGGTCACAAGAAGCAGCAGCATCTGGGTTGCTGTGTGGAGGGAGCATTAAGCCAAGGCTGGAGGGCTCAGCCTGCTCGGAGGGACAGAGGCCATCTGGATGGGCTCTTCCCAGTACAGGGCACCCTCATGCCATGCTGCAGCTCCAAAGAGCACTGGCTCCTCACTGTGCAGTGTTTTCCACATACGTTCTTAGACACACACAGAGATTTGAGTCCAGGAAGGTGAGGCACTGAGCTGAACCCTCATTTGATCTGGGGTGGAAAATGTTTTCCTAGCTTGGACTCCAGACTCCAATGAGAGGCTAGGGTGGTTTTGCTGGTGATGTGCTGTTGTCTGGTTGGGTTCTTTGTTGAGATTTTTTCCTTTTTTCTTCCTTTTTCCTCTGCTTTGTTCAATGGTGCTTGTTAGCTCTCATTCGGAACACTCTGATGGTGGTGATGGCCACGTTGCCCAGAGAAGGGGTGGCTCTGATAGGGAGAGGTGTTAGTGCTCCTGCCAGTGTAAGAATTCCAGAGTGAGGACTTGTGTAGGGGGACACAGAGCTGCAGGTTTCTAGCCACCAAGAAGACTGAGTGAGGCCGAGTCCCTCGTGAGCGGTGGTTTGTGTGTGCAGGACTCGCAGCCGGCCGCGTCGGCTCTGGGGCGGGAGCACACATAAATCCCCTACCTGCTGAAAACATTTGGGCCACAGGAAAAATAGATTTTGATATTGTAAATAATCATTTCTTATCCCAGTTGGCAGCGTGCCCAGTGTCCCAAAGGCCAGAGCAGCTCAGTGTTAGGCCTCTGCTCCTTCGCTGCCCTGCGCTCCCCCGCCGGTCTCCAGCGTGTACCAACCACCCAGCATCACCCACCTGCCCGGCTCCCAGGCCTGGGGAGTGGGTACTTCAGAAGGGGGCTGCTGGTGATTTTCTCTTTAGTGAGATTTTCTCCCAGAAGGAGCTGTTTCTTCCCTGGCTGGGGCTGGGGATGCTGTGAGATGAGGCTGACGGACGATTATTTACCGAGCACTGTCGGCGTGCGCGTGGCGAGCGCCGAGACGAGCTGCAGTCTGTGCCCCAAGGAACTCCCAGTCTGTCAGGCAGCTAAGCTGGGGCTAATGATGAATGACTTCCTAAATAAATAAAAAAAAAAAGCTTGAAGGTCTGAAAAAAGAAAGGCAGAGTGTTAGCCTGAACCACAACGCCGACGATCGCTGATGCTGCCGGGTGCTGAGGGGAAAGAGCTGCGGTGGCTTGTTGGTAAATGCTGAAGGGTGGTGTGGGTTTGGGTGTGAGCGAGGGCATGGGGCAGAGGAGGAGGGCATGGGGCAGAGGAGGAGGGCATGGGGCAGAGGGGAACGTGGTCCTGGGTCCCTTCTTCCCTGCCTTGCACCATTGTATGCCAGAGGAGAGCCCGGCTCCTGCCCTGCGTGCAAAGAGGCGGAGGAGAAGCCCCGTCTTCAGCCCAGCTCTGTGCCGGGCCCAGGAGGATGCTCCTGGGGTTTCTGGTGGCTCCAGCATTGCCTCCCTGTCGGTGGTGATGCCACAGTGCCAGCACCAGCACAGGCTTTCTGCTCTGCCCTCACTGCAGGCAGGATGGTCCTTTGGGGTTCTCCCTGCAATGCAGCTGCACC
>NW_008624485.1:0-5851 GCF_000691845.1 Merops nubicus | reverse complement strand
GAACACCTCCTGGGCACCACAGATCCATCAGCACTTGTCAGAGCTGTCGCTGCGGGGAGCACGCGGAGGGGAAATGAATTTCTCCTGACGACTCCAACCCCACCCAGAGCTCTCCTGTCTCGCTTCTCCTGCCCTGGCCACAGCTTAACCTTCACTGTGCAGCACTGGGGCACCCCAAAATGCCCCTCGTGCCCGTCGTTGGGGGCACTTGGCAGGCGTGGGAGGAGCAGGAGGGGAGCAGGAGCGTGTGTGTGCGTGGAAGCGCAGCGCGAGGCAGGATGACTTCATGCTCTGACGCTGGCTGAACGGTTCCTTCTGGTTTCCCACGTTGTAAAGAGGGATAATTCTGTCATATCAAAGCACTTGGAGATCTGGGGATGAGAAGCGGCGTAGAGGACTGAGACGGTCCTGATCAAAGCTCTTTTTCCTCCATCTGTGTTTGTTTCCCCATTGAAGATAGTACTCTGCCTCTTTCTTGTAAATATTTTTTTTAAGATCTAAGTAACTCCCTGATAGATAAACAGTCATGCTTAGCTCTGAAGGAGCTCTACTGCCTGCTCTAATTGTGTTTGCCAAGACCACGGCCTGTGTTTTGGAGTGGGTTGGGGAGTTGGGTTCAAGCACAGGGGAGAAACCGTGTCCAGCAGCTCTGGGGGAAAGTGGCTGATGTGGAAATACTCCAACACCTCAGTTTTGGGCCAGGCTCATGCTTCTTTTGAGATCAGTGCTTTCTGCGTGGCCCTGGGTGCTGGGCACCTAAAGCCCCCAGTTAGTCTAGAGGTGAGCTTTGGTGGTGGATGGAGCTCGTGGTTGTTCCATCAGGGTTCATTCATTGCAGAGGTGTGGGGAAGGTGGGAGATGGTTCACGACAGTCCCGTGTGCCCCAGCAGAGACTGGCCTCTGAGCAGCAACAGGCTCCCACAGCTCTGGGGTGTCTGCTGAGATGAAGTGGCCCAGAGGGCAGAGTCATTCTGGGGGCTTTGCTGGCCCCAGGAGCGTGGCTCAGCAGGCACAGGGAGCTCTGCAGAGTGTTGGGACTCTCCCTGTGGTGGGGGAAGGATGTGCCGGGTTTTGGGTCTCGCCAGGACTTGGAGCATTCTGCTTTTGTGGCTTGTTTTGGTTTTTCTCTCCCCAAACTAACCTGCTGAGCAGCAGCAGTGATGTGATGGGTGCAGGCCCAGCTCTCTGGGTCAGCTTCCTCCAGGGCTCTTCTGTCTAACCAGGGTTTGAGGTGGAGCAGCTGCTTTTTGGGCAGAGGCAGCAGCAGCATCTCTCTCTGTCCCATCACTGGCTTCCAAGTGCCTGACAGGGAACCACGATTCCTGCAGTCTGTTAAACAGAACCAGAGAACGTTTTGGGTTGGAAGGGACCTCTACAGGTCATCCACTCCAACCTCCCTTCAATAAGCAGAGACATCTCCAACTAGACCAGAGCCTCAAGTGCTCCATCTACTTGTCCTTTGAACCCCTCCAGGGATGGGGACTCCACCACCTCCCTGGGCAGCCCATTCCAGTGCCTCACCACTCTCTCAGGGAAAAAATTCCTCCTGATATCCAGTGGAAGCTGGTCAGCATGTTGGTGGGTGAGGAGGGGGAATGACTGTCAGAAACACGTACTCCAAAGCACATGTCTTCATGCTCTGTTTCCCCAGGAACAGAGGCTGATAGTTGCCAGCAAAGCGCCCCGAGTGTGGAGACGTGGCCCACGTGGGCTTCCAGGGACAGCCTTGCCCGTTGGCATCCTCCTCCTCCTCCTCCCATGGTGGGGTCCTGGGCTGGGTCCAAGCAGGCAGCTGCCCCCCTTGCACCAGCCAGCAGCACTGGCACCCCCATCCCAGCCCTGGTGGGGTTGGGTTTGCCAAGGCAGGGCTGGCAGAGAGGAGCAGGGTGGAAATGAGGGGTGGTGAATTTAAATTTCATCTCTCCCCTCCCCAGGGGAGGTGACAGATGAGCGAGTGGTTGTGCTAAAAGCTTTCCTTTCTTTCTTTTAAAGAGGTTGCTGGGAGGAAATGAAGCGACCCAGTGACCTTTGTTAATAGGCTGCACAAACTAAGCTGGTGCTGCTGGAAGGGAGAGAGACCTCAGCACAGCCCTCTGCCTGCAAGGTGTTTGCTTCGATTGATATGTCTAATGGGAGTAATTCTCCCGCAGCAGCAGCTCAAAATGAAGATGTTTAATCATCCCCTAGATCTGTGTGGAACTTTTTGCAGAGAATTTCTGTAAAATGGCCCTTCTCCTTTTCACATGCAGGGAAAACAGAAGAGGAGCCCGAATGCTGGTTTTATTATTTTATTTTATTCCAAGTTGTTGCATTCTGCTGAATCTGAAATGAAGGCCAGAGCCCTCCCTCCTGGATTTTTTTTTTTTAAATGCAGAGCAAACATTTCCATCACCAGCTCCTCGGGGGCTAAGAAAAAGTAACACATGGCAAAATACCTGCACAGCTCTGACCCATCCCAGTGTCTGTAGCTGTGCAGACACTTCTTTTTAGCAGCATTTCCCAGAGGCTCCCTGTTGAAGCAGCAGGGACCAAGCTAGCCCAAGTGGTGTGGAGATAAAGCCCCGTCCTCCTGTATCCTCTCGGATACCCAAAGTAGCTTAAGGGAGTTAGGTGTCCAGCACCCTCTGAAATGGGAGTTGCTGGGAGGAAAATCTTCAGAAAGCATCTTAGCAGCTTAGGTTAAGTCCCTTTGACTCTCAATGGAACTTAAGCTCTTAAGAAATGTAGGTGCTTCTGAGCATTTCATCCTTTGTGCCTCGCACCCCTGGGTCTCTGGAGATCCCTGGCTCGGTGCTGGCTGGAGGACCACAGTGGGAAGCTGCTTCTTGGAAGCACTTCTCAGTTTTATTATTTTTAATAAGACTCTTTCAAGATCCTGTGCTCAGAGCTTGCAAGATGCCCACATTACACGCTCAGGGCTGGAGATCAGGCAGTGCACAAGATTGAAAGCCTTACAGGAGCTCTTTTACTGTAAGAATTAATCTTATTCCTGAAACGTGACCGTATCTAGCACAAATCTGACCCCACTGGGGGCCGTGGCTTCCCTTAATTGCATTCTTTAGCAAGGATTGAGGTCTATTAGGTGGTTTGCTTGTGTTGCAGGAGATCCCGTGCCAGAGAATTTAGGGAGGGTTTGCAGGGCCGTGGAGCAGCACAGGGACACTGCTGTTCCCATTACTCCTGTGGTGCCAGGAGCTTGGCTGGGTGCTCAGCAGACAGGCAGGAGTGCTGCAAACCTGCTTCAAAGAGCAGGGGCAAGGTAAGCTGAGCCCGTGTGATCTGAGCATTCCTCAGAGCAGTTCCCACTGGCATTCAGCACGGCCAGGAGGGCAGGAGAGCCTGCCTGCGTGGTGGCTGGGTGTCCTGCCTTGTAGGCAGGAGTTGTGCAGTGGGGAAGAGCCTGTTGCCAGTCTCCCTGTTGCCAGGGTGGTGCCAAGAAAGCAGAGCACACTCCTGTCCCAGTCCCTCCCCAGTATCCACAGGGGCACCAGGTGGGTCCATGTCTTGCTGTCCTGACAGTCCTGTCTCCGGGGGGGGACAGCCAGTGATGTACCTGCTCTGAAGGATGAGTTGCTGGATTGAAGCTGACATGTCCTAATATCTCTGCCAGCACTTTCTGTCTCTGTCAAGGGCTCGGGAAGCACATTAGCACCCGAGTGGAAGTGTCACCCTCTGGCAGCTCCTTCGCTCTTGGAGCTGTTGCTGGATCCCTTTTTCCAGACCTTCCCTGTCGGAGCCCAGTCTGTGGCTTGGAAGGCTGGGCTGGGTGTGGGAGAGCAGAGCTGCCAGGCTCCTCTCTTCAGAGGGGGTGGGATGATTCCCTGCGCTCAGCCCCGTCCTTGGGGGGACTCTGGGGACACTGCACGGGGCAGCACAGCCTCCTGCCTGCTCACAGCTCTGGAAGGTCACTGGTGCCACGTTGGGAGAGCAGACAGGCTCAGGGAGATGTTTGGTGACATTTCCTGGCACTGCAGAGGGGGTTATTATTCTGATAGAGAAAAGCAAGAGTTTCTGAAGTGCTGGCTGAGCTAGCCCTGTTGGTGTTTTTAATGTAAGGAATAAAGATGGTTGGGAGGATGTCTGCTCCCTCTGCCTCCTGCCCTCTCCCCTTCCAGCCTCGCTGCTGGGAACTGGGAGCTGCAGGACTGAAGCAGGGGGAAGGGAGAGCCAGCAGACAGCAGCACAGTTCCATGTGTTGTGCTGGCACTGGTGCCACATCCCCAGTTTAATTATCAGTTGCCATCACAGCTATTCAGAACGTTCCCAGCCTCTGCTCCCCTCTGACAACAACAGCAGAAACCCCAACGTGTTGCTCTGCACCCTGGAACCCTGCAAACACCCCGTTAAGTCTGTGTGGAGCCTCTCTCTGTTCCTCTTAAGTGTGTCTAGAACAAAGAGCTGAAGAGATTCCCGGTGGGACAATCCAGATTTTTCTCTCTTTTTTGTGAGTGTGGGTATTTGTGCTCACTTCTCACACGCCAGCCCTGAAGCACGATGGATCTGGACCAGCACAGAGCACACAGCAGAGGCTTTGTAATCCTCAAAGTGAAGGTCCTAAGCTTCTCTCTGAAAAGTTGCTCTTCAGGGCTAGAGTACATGTGGGGACTTCTTGTTTATCCTGGCTTTTCTTTTAATACACTTCAGCCTTGGAGTGCTAACGGGACTGAAACAGATTAAAATGCCCCTTCACATTGCCTGTCCCAGTGGTCCCCTGCCCTGATGTGTATCAGAAAGCTTAAGCAACCTCCCTATCCCCTTAGTCCTTTTCAAGCCTTTGATCACTGTACAGTGTCTCCTACCTGGCTTTTTTCCCCAAAGGTGCTAAAGCCCGGGTTTGATTTTTAATTGGGGTAACTGGTGGCAGGAAGGAATCTGTACAGATCTGAGGGCATCCTTTACACAGCTCTGGCCCATTATTCTGGTGCTCAGAGCCTGTGTGATGGAGGAACCTCACAGCTGCTGGCCCTACGAGGAGGTTGTGGCTGCAGTTCTCACTCTGATTTCAGCCCTTCTGGGGCAAAGCTTGCCTGTGGCACCGAGGGCAGCATTCAGCACTGTTCCACACAGGGCTGGGGTCACTGCTAAGAGTACAGCTCCCTTAATGCTGTTCCAGCTTTGCAGAGGGATCAGGATAAAGCTGTAAGCAGGCAGCTCCCTTTGGAGCCAGGAGTGGTCTCCATGGAAATGTGCTGGGCACGGGGAGCAGGCTGGTGCTGAGCTGGCTCTCCTCGATAAGCTGCTGTCCTGGGGCCACTTCTGCCACGTCCAGGGCAGGGCTGCTCAGGAGGAAAGCTCTCCCTGTCCTCGGGAGGTTGTGTTTGCTTGCTGTGCCTTCTGTTTAAGCAGGATGGACTGTGGTACCCCCTGCTCTGGGTTTTGTCTCTTCCAGTGTTGTGTTGGCTCAGTGACACAGCCCTCTGTGTGTTACAGGTGGGGAAACTGAGGCACGGAGTGGGGTAGGGACTCTGAGACGTGCAGGATAGCTGCTGCAGTCCCAGCTGTGGCAAGAAGGAAGCCAGAGGGCATTGCCCTGCAAGAGGGGCTCTCGGACCCCTTCACTCATCCTGGGCTGAGGTTCAGGCTTGCTGTGCTGGGCTGAGTGCTGCACAGCACAGAACCTGCCTGGATGGGAGAGAAATCCCTCCTGCAATGGCACGGACCCTCAGCAAGCAAAAGGGGGCACAGGGGAGACATCTCCTCCATCTTCCCTCTCAGGAAGGAGCTTGTTTCTTCCCTCCTGGGTTTTTCATGGTGAGATTTCAGTTTTTCTCCACCCGCCCTATGCTTTTGTGGAAGAATTGCCCTTTCTGAGGGTCCCTGGGCTCTGTCTGGTCGGATCCCCTCACACCTC
>NW_008624484.1:1035-1605 GCF_000691845.1 Merops nubicus | reverse complement strand
TCATCCAACCCAGGGACAACTCCGTGCCCTCCACCCCCAGGAGCTCCTGCACCTCCCACCTTCCCCAGCCTCTACAGGTGCCCCCTCAGCGTGCCCAGGACCACCCAGTGCCCGTGCCAGGGCCCAGGGGGGCACCCACCTGCCCGTAGGCCAGCACGGTGGCATTGTAGCCCTCGAAGCAGCCCTCGATGAGCTTGCCCACACACGTGGTGTAGATCTGCTCCTGCCACGTGTCAAGGTCGAAGACAAAGTCGTAGGTGAAGGCCTTGTCCTTCCCCAGCAGCACCTGGGGCTCGCCCGGCGTCACCGAGGTGCAGATGTGGCACCCCTCGATCTTCTCCTTGGACAGCTGGGGACGGATCCTGCGGGAGGAGAGGGAGGAGAGGGGGGCTGAGGGCACCCTGGGGGCTCAGCCCAGCCCTGAGGGTGGGTCCCTGGCTGCAGCTCTGCCCCAGGGTGTGGCAAAGGGAGAGGGGAGAGGTCCAGCTCTGCACCCTGCGACCACCTCAGTGGGTTGGTGGCTGGGGGAGGAGGGTGGGGGCTCCCAGCAGTGCCAGCAGCCACCCTCAC
>NW_008624484.1:0-220 GCF_000691845.1 Merops nubicus | reverse complement strand
CTGGTGGGGCCGGCCCAGCCCCACGCTGGCCCATGCAGCCAGCTTTGGGCTGCACATGGACACAGACCCATGGGCAGGAGCAGCCCCAGCAGGGAGTGCCAGGGCCGTGCTGCAGCCAGCCCTGCCCGCTTCAGAGGCACAGACATCAAACTGCAGCTACAAAGGCTTGAAATGCAAAACGCCAGAACACGATGAGACAGTCCCAGTGCCAAAACGACTG
>NW_008624483.1:0-279 GCF_000691845.1 Merops nubicus | reverse complement strand
CCACGAACATCCTGAAGAGGTGGTTATGGGGCTGAGGGATGGGGCAGGGCTGGTGGGGGGCACCCTGGAGATGACTGTGGGGCTGAGGGATGGGGCAGAGCTGGTGTGGGGCACCAGGAGACATCTGTGGGGCTGAGGAGACAGGTCAGAGCCGTGACCCTGTTGTCCCCCCAGCTGTCACCTGAGCTTGGGCGGCCACATCCTGAGCATCCAGACCTACCCCTGGACCAAATCCACCTACGGCCAGGGCAAGAAGTTCATCGCCACCGCCTACGTCAT
>NW_008624482.1:0-1636 GCF_000691845.1 Merops nubicus | reverse complement strand
GCCAGCCAGGGTGCCCCCGGCCCCGCTCCCCGGGTGCCTGCGCCGGGGTGTGATTTCCCTGGGCTGGCTCTGGGCTGCTTCGCAGGAGGCGCTAATTAGAGTGTAACTGCCAGGTCATTGATTTCATGTTACCAGAGTTGCTGTTGTTGGTTCCCCCCCTCCCCCGCTTTTTTTCTTATCTTTTTTCCTTTTTTTTTTTTTTTTAACATGGAAAATCAGCCCAGATCAGAGGCGGTAGGAGCTGGGTTGGGAACGGTCTCCTGTGAGATCCCCCAAACCCACAAAACCCAATTAACCTAATACACGCACACTACTGGCTTGGGAGTTTCAACCTCCAGACCCGGGGATCTGTCTGTTTTCCCTTTGTTGCTTTGTTGCAAGTCTCTTCCTGAAGCCGAGATCTGAATGCAGGGAGCATTATCAATGACTTTTAAATAATAACAAAGGGGGAAAAATAAAAATAATTAGCCCCGCCTCTTCTAGTTTCAATTACTCTAATTAAAAACCCGAAAGGCAATTCCTAGGCAATATCTAATAATAGAATTAGCAATCGGATCCATCATTTCACACGGGGATTTACTTGCAGGGGTACTGTGCGAGCTCTATTAATAATAATAAAAAATCCTGCTAACCCTCTTTTTAAAATTAATAACTCTGTAATTATAATAATTTTATGTGCCTTTTTATAAGAAGAGGTTAATGTTGCCACAGTCTGGGGATGGGAAAGATGAAGTGAAGCGAAATACTGCTGCTTAAACTGACACCTTCCTATTTTATTAGGAGACATTATTATTATCAGACATCTGCAGGTAGAGAATTAAAATTAAAATCGCTTTCAACAATTCAATACACTTTTTATCAGCCATCTATCTGAAAATCATGAACATTCATCATCGGAGGCATTCTCCCTGAAAACAAGAACCCATTCAAATTTTATACAAATTATCATATTTATCATAGTCTGAAACTCTGGAGTAACATCTCCACAAACTGTCTGCTAACTCCCCAGGGAACTGAATTCCACTCCGCAGTCGCTCAGAGCGATTCTCGCTCCCTCTCCCTCTCTCCCGGCCCTTTCACACTCTCTGCTTCCCGCGACTCCGCAGCCCCAGAACAGAGGGAGCGAGGGCGCGGAGTGGGGGGGGTGTGGGGGGCAGAAAGATGCGGAGACAAACAACACGAAAATCACGCACGCCAAGGCGAAATGCCATCCCCACCTCTTGCGAGGGAACGAAGTTTCGCCCGGTGTAGCGAGGCTTTAAAGCCAGCCGGCAATCCGTGCCGATTTTGGAAGGATGGCGTCGGTTTATCTTTAGGGTTGACGACTTTGCTTGAGAACGTTATTATCAGGAGCAGCGATAATAGTAATAATAATAGTAACGTCGGGTTTCTCGCCATCTTTTTTTTTTAAATCGCTGCCGGTGTTTTGCTTTGCAGAATTCAAGCGGCGCAGGGAAATATATTGGCTGTTATTTATATGGGCACTTGGTGCTGGTGACAAATGACACGAATCGGTGCTTCCCGTTTGCGGGTTTGGATGAGACAAATCACTTCCCACGCTTTGCTAATGACAAAAAGTTCATCAGCGCTGAATCAGGGGCTGGAGCCGCGCCGGCTCCACGCCTTTTTTTTTCTT
>NW_008624481.1:0-7108 GCF_000691845.1 Merops nubicus | reverse complement strand
AAACGCCTTACTGAAATCAAGATAAGAGTAGTGCCAGCGTGGGGGCAGCAGTAGTGGTGCCTTTGCATGCTCAGAAGACACATCCCTTGCAGTGGCCTGGGGCACCTTGCTTTTGTGGAAGAGTCCAATAAAACATTTTCACTATCTTTGTGAACATCAAGTTGCTTTAAAAGTCACTTGCTCTACACAATGAAAATCTCATCATTTTGAGGATGCAGAAGTGTTTGCAAGATTATAAGTGTTCAGGGAGAAGCAAAAAACCCACAGCAAGTCAATGGGAGTACAAAAGAAGCAAAAATCTAATGTTCCTCCCATCAAAACAAAGTGAGTTGCTTCGCCTAGGTGAAGGTCAGGTTTGTGTCCTGCAGAAAGGAAGAGCGATGCTTGGTTCACAGCAAAATAAATAGAACATTGCAGGCTGTTGGAGTGAATAATTAACTGTTCAAATTTTAAAGAGGCCAAGCCATTGATGGATGCTAAAATGGGAGGCATTCTGAATGTGCTTGGCTTGCCAGGCATACTGTGTTTATTTGGAGAATAAGTTCTTGAGATCTGAATAAGTTAATGACACTACCTGACTTTTTTCTTCATTTTAACTTTCCGGTTTAATTGTGTAACACAGATAAATCCTTATAAAAGCCCAACAGCAACAACCCCTGTGTCCTGACTGACTGCTGGCTTTATAGTGACTGGCTGCTGTTTCAAAAAGATGCTGAGGAATGTATAGGCTGCGGATAAGAGACACCTGAGTAACAAGAACCGACTTATGTCTGTAATTGGTCTTACTTATTCACGCAAAGATTGGTGGTGTTGCAGGAGGAAATGCTCAAAGGTCTGGCCTCAAGCTCTTGGTGTCAACGTTCATGGTGTCAAGCTCCAAGAACATCTTAACAGCCAACCTTAATTGCAAATATTAGACTGCCAGGTCTCAATAGCAATTACAAGGGAGGAGGTTGAGTTCAGTCTCTCTAAGGCCCCTTTTCCAAGAATTTTCTGGGCTGAAACCTCCCCAGCTCCAATGGCAGAGGGCCTCTTCACAGCCCCTGGGAACAAGGCACCACAAAAGGAGCAGACAGAAAGGCTCACAATAGCCCTAACCATATTCACAGGCCACAAAACAAGCAAAACCCAGCTGGCATGTCAGGACGGTGATCAGCAGCTCAGTTCAAAGTATTAGTTATTGAGCCTGGTGAGGTCCAGGAGGTTTAGTCACGCAGCAGCTTAGTCAGCTCTGCATCGCTTCAGCCTGTCCCAGACCCAGAGGGATTAGGATCACTATGCAGAGAAATTCAGGGCAAAACCTGACATCAGCCAGCCTGCAGGACGGTCACCTTGTGCTGAAAGCCTCAGCCATATTTATTCCCTCACCTGTATGCACCATCCAGCTCCTCAGTGGTGAGGGACACTCGAGTAAGCAACACAGCTCCAAACCCATTTTTCCATGTGGTCACTGACCATAAACAGCTGAAAATGGAAAAGTTCCAATTAAAACAAGAACACAGCACATGGCATGGTAAGTGAGCCACACTTAAATTCGCCCAAGAGTTCTGTCTTGTGACTGACGTGTACCTTTATCACACTGAAATGAGTTCCCCTATAAACAGAGTCTCTGTTTCTCTTGAAAAGGATACTGAATCTTTCCAAACACTCTTACACCTGCTTTCCCAAAAAGTGGATCCTTGGCCATGAGTGTGCTGGCTTTTTCAAAATGGCTGCTGTGGCATAAACTCACAGCTTTCCACAGCCATACAAATTATTAACTGAGCAATTTATTAAGCTTAAAACGGGATCCAGAGCAATTCAGAGGCCGTGTGAGCTCATTTTGATACACAGGATGAAGCTGCACTGTTGATTGACTGACATTTTGTTACAAGCTTTTGTTATTGAGAGGTTCCAAGTGTGTTTCTGCAAATGCAGTGAAGGGGGATTAGCTCTAAATTCCACCACCTAGGCGCCTTTTATCTTCCAGCCCTTTCAGGCAGTAATGAATGGGAGCTGTCACTATTGCACAAGTTAAATTTCTGTCTCTGCTCTTACATTTCTGTCTCTGCTCTTACGTATGTAAATGCCTAATCCCGTATGTAAAAGCAGTGGTACACAGTAGGCAAAAATCTTCTTTAGAGGCACGTTGTGGAAGGCTTGGATTACAGCCCAGTAAGAACATTTAATAACAGCAGCAGCATTCCCAAATTCCTTTTTCCAAGTTTGCACAGCCAGTAAAAGGAGCTTTAAATTCACACTGAAAATTGATACAATTTGTTTGTTGATGTAGTTACCGTCATCTGCAGTTGTATAATTTATTATCGCCTACCGCTGCTGGGGATAATAAAGGGTGAGTGGGTTTTGTGATGTGAGTAAAACATGAGCACAAAATCTCCACTGGAAATACTGAGTCACTTAATAAACATGTAGACCACAAATTCGTTGTACATTATTCATTATGCAGGTTACAGATGGGCCTGAAACAGAGGATGCTGAGCGCACCAGCATCTGCTGGTGCACACAGGCTTGAGCAGGGGAGAAGGGTGCCCAGTCCCGGAGGTCACTTCAGCCCCTCTCCAAAGATAGAGGCCAGAGAGAAAGTTTGGATGCAACAGGCTGTATCGCAGCCACTTCCAGGCCCAGCAGCCTGCAGTTTTATAGGTTTTGGCTCATCTCCAGTGTAAATGTTGTTAAAGACATCGTTGAAGGAATAGTGATCGGGTTGTCTGTACTCTTATAAACAACGGATAAGAGATCTGAGATATCACAGCTTCTTTTTGACTCTGGTCGACCTCCAGTGCAGCAGTGGCAGCCGGCTGGACCCACAAAGTTTGGCCTCCTGACAGCAAAGTAGGCAGGGGCAGACTCCAGATATGTGCACCGTCATGGACATACCTCAGTCATGTAGATGTGCCAGCCTGACACAAGTAGATCAAGTGGGTGATGGAACCAATTCTGCCCTGAAGGTAGAGCCTGGGCAGCGCTGACCAGGAAGGAAAAGCAAGATGCGTGTCTTCTCCTTGCAGGAATTCTGGACAGCCCCATGGTCAGGCCAGAGGTTAGGACTAGTTAGAAGCGGTTAGAAAGGTTAGGAAAGCTGTAACTTCCTTGGATCGCCATAACTTTGTTGTAATAAAATGGGCAAAATGCTTAAGCAAAATGCTTCAGCATTTATTTCAGACCCCTGGTAGGAGAGAAGCACCTGCAGAGAGAAATGCAGGGGACTCTGAATGCTCTGGTGGCACACAGTGGCAGGGAGCAGGGACCAGCTGGCCTCAGAAGTGGTTCTGGAAGCAGGACCTGCCTCAGGACTTTAGGTAGAGGAATAAAGGCAGGGCTTTACCTCAGCCTCCTTCTCACCTGGTGCACTTGCCTAATCCAAAACAAGCAGCACAACCTGCCTTTTCAAGGCTGGAAATTTGCTCACCTGCTAGCAGGGAAAAAAAAAATAACCCAACCAAACACAAACCTTTGAAGATTACATGTAGCTGTGCCAACTGGTGACACCTGTCATAACATGAATCAACTGCTAAGAGTTTGCATTTGCGATTTGAAGAGCATTTTGTATGGGAGATACAAGGAAACCAGTGTTCAGTATAAGCCCAAATGCTAATCCTGCATGTGTTTCAGGGCAGGGGAAGGAACAGGAGGAATTGTGGGAGATCCATTCTAACTGAGTAAACCCTGATGCTTTGCTCATGTCTTTTCAGCCATGGACCACTCTTAAGTATTGACTCCCGTGGGATAAGTAACCACTTGCAGATTTACCCATTGTTGCAGAACTGATAGACATCAGTATGACTCTTGCAGACTGGAGCATTTTTTTTGCTTTCTCACATATTTGCTGCTGTATTAAAAAAAGCCCATTATTGATGATTTCCAGGAAAAGCTCTGCAGTCACATTTTTTTTTTTAATTGCATAAGCTCTCAGATGTATCTCAATCATTAAATGTGTTTCATCAGTCTCTCTATTTTTTTCTTTCTGCAAGTGGTTGTGCACTGCTGCAGTTTAGATCTCTAGAAAGGCTGTAATTTCCCCAGATCCCTCTTTAACTCTGCTGTAATAAAATGGGCAAAATGCTTCATGGCAACCTTTGTACTACTTTTTTGCAGACAGTCATGGTTTGACATTTAGATGAACGCTCACCCAGCTTACAAGCACAAGGACATTCAAGCTCAGGTGCTGAGGCATGGCCATGCACTCCATCTGTTGTCCTTTTGTGCCTACAAAATGCCAGTCAAAAAGATAGGACCACCATCTTACCTAGAAATCACATTACAGGCATTCACATTTTTAAGCACATTTTACACTCTTCCCCACCTCTTGAAAAGCCACTTTACTCATTTGCAGTTGACAACACATCTATCCAAATTCAATCCTACAGCAGTTTCCTAGGTAACTAGTGCTTTGGCACAGAAAGCCTCTATACAGCAGAACAGCCAAAACGCCCGTTAGCATTTCCACTTCTTTTCAATCCTTCTGAAACACACAAAGATACAAAAAAACACCACACACAGAAGAATTAAAAAAAAAAAACCAACAAAACCAAACCAACCAACAACAAGAAAGCAAACCGCAAGGTATGTTCAGTCACTCTGTTTAACAGGAAATTCTGCATCAGCCAAAAATTAGCTCAGATCTGGAGACAAGACCAAGCTAAGGTCTCAAACCATTTCTCAACGGCTGGACCTCTTCAGGTTATCTTCATAGATCCCATACACCTTTGTTTGTCTCTGAGTCATGCCTGCAGTGTGGACAGATATTTCTGAATCATGCCGGGAGCTAATAATTTGAGCCTTTACTCTCCCAGTCCCTCTTACTGTAGCCAGTCTCCAGTGTGGCCCTACAAGGACTACAGGGCAAAGACCATTATATCCAGCCTATCAGTGCACTTCTGAGGAGGCATTTCTTCAGACTGCCTTGTACCACTGTTCTATGCAATACTCCCCCTTCCATTGCTTGCCTGCAGAGCCATGATCACTATTGTGGGATTGCACTAGCCCTCATTTCTAGTGCTCTACAGATGGCTGCAGCTCGCTTACTAAAGGCTCCTTTGTCCATTGAGAGAGAGCAACCCTATGATCCCTCCTGGAGGACTGGTTCTAGAGGACTCCGGGGGAGGAACATCAGTGAGGGCAGGGACAGGGTGACTCTGACCTCGCTCTGGCAGGCTCGCTGTAGGGCAGCAAGCGCGGCGGGTTCAGCGGGGCAGTTGTGGTTGCGGCAGCTGCGGTGAGGCAGAATGCATTTCCTTGTTTCGTGTGCAAGAAAAAAAAGCCAATCCTTGCCCTCACCTAACATCCACATGTGGTGCATTTCAGCTCTGGAAAAAAAGCCACAGCCTGAAGCCAGGATCATATTAGAAGAGACTGGGTTGCAAAGCCACACTGACAGCCTTTCCTAGCATTAGCATACACATACACACACACACACACACACACACACACACAGAGCTGATCCCTACAAAAAGGTAATTAAAGCAAGGGGGAAACCTGGGAGCGGCTGGCATAAAATGCCTTAAAGGGAAGGAGTGGGCTCAGGAATGTGCACCTGAAGGGCTTGGTTCAGTGTCAACTTCTGTGAACAAGTCCTGCTGAATCTTGCTCGCATACCCGGGTGAAAACAACTGCAGCTCTGTTCACAAGGAAACCAGAGGGCTTCACAACTGGAGGCTGTAGCTTGCAGGCAAGGCCCTCCTGTCTCTGCCCAAAATTGTGCTAGTTTGCTGAAGGGCAGCATGTGCACATCGGAGTGGAGCATAGTTCAAAAGTAGTAAGTGTTGCCTGCAGCTGTCCTCACTTCAGAGCATGTTAGAGCAGGCTAAAGGCTGCGGTAAGCTATGCCAACCACCAGCTCAAGAAGCTTTTCTGGCAACCAAGTATTGCCAGGACATAAGGATAGGCTAGTCATGTCCCCTGGAACAGCCTCTTCTGCAGGAGCTTAGGGGGAAATGCCAGAGACACCTTCTGTTGACCTCCTGTGTCTTGCACAGGAGAGAGTAGCTTCAAGGAGCTGGAAATTCAGGGTTAAATACAGGAAGTCTTGTGCTATGACCACAGAATGCAGCTGCCTTGCCACACTAGCTAATTTGAGAGCTAGTAGTTTTTACAAGTGCAGACTTTTATGCTAGTGATCTTCCAAAGCACTTTTCCGTCAAGGGAGCAATTGCCATCTAGCAGAACCCTGTTGTTGAAGTGCAGCTGTCACTAACAGGGGCACCAAAGCATGCTGTCCTCTGCTGACCCTGGTTGCTATGTGTCATTCTTCTGGTTGTGTTCCCCTTTTAGATTCCAAATGACTGGGTTAGAGTCCTAAACCAGGGCCGTGTGTTGTTAGCTCCCTGTGATTTCAGTAGAGGAGCTCCAGCACCGGCCTCAGGGCTCAGCCCTTGCATGCACACGCTGCCTGTACCTGGGCTGAGAGATTCTCCACGCCAAGTCAGCCTAAGCCTGAATCCCAACAAACTTAAGTTTTACTTGTTGAGGATGTTGGTGAGCTGAAGGTCTGAAGACTTTCTTCTACTCATTTAGTAATTTAAATGCCACAGCAGCTACATGAGACTACACAAAACAGTCCTGTGCAGTTCTCGGCTTCAGATCCTTCATGGAGTTGAATGTTTTGGGTTTTTTTTGGTTTTTGTTTTTTAAGGCTCAGCTATCAAATTACACCTTGTTCCCCCAAACTCAGCCTGCTTTTTTGCCTGTTATGACTGAGCAAGACCCATCCTTTTATGCCCTTGCCTACTGACCTTGGTCAGACAGCAGCTAGATGAGCAGTAGCTGGGTTATCACACCATTTTAGCTGTCTGCAGGAATAACTGATTTTTCCTCCTTAAACAAGAGTGTGTTAATTTCGAAGCTTAATAATTAGTATTCAAAGTTTAATAGTCCTCCAGCACAAAGTTTTCACTGGTCTCAAGTTCTCCTGATTGAAAGTACCAAAGGTGTAATGAAGGTACAACACAGTCTTACAATAAAAATAATACTCAGAACACAAATCTGAGGCTTATCGCTTAACCACAAGCAGTCCGACATTAATCTGTCGGAGAAAACGTGCTTTATTATCATTCCTTGGTGGAACTGAGTGATTAGAGCGGGTTGGCAGCCACGGCCTGAGCACGGACGG
>NW_008624480.1:0-9298 GCF_000691845.1 Merops nubicus | reverse complement strand
CAAGCCCTGCCATTCTGTGATTCTGTGAGTCTGCTCTCTTCTGAGATGACCTTCCCTGGGGCTCCAAACTGCTGTCCCAGGGGTGTTTCATCCGCTGAGATGCTGGGAGCATCACACCAGAGCGCCTGCAAGGGAAGGGTTTGCAAATCCCAGCCCTGGACGCTGTGACTTGGCCACAGTTCTGAGCTCTCCTGGAATGGTGTGGATATTCTGGGGGAAAAGAAACGGAGAAAGATCCACCTTTGCGAGGATCCCAAAGGATCTCATCTTTCCTCCCCACCACCAGTGACTCCGTGGGACCAGTGCTGGTGCTGATGGGTGAGGCACCTGTGAGGAAGGAGCGTGCTGGGGGGCTAGGGCTCATTGCCACTCAACCCTGTGCTTACTGCTCATACATGCTGTGGGCCAGGCTCTGTCTGCAAACACCCACAGCCCCCAAACTTCTCAAAGGGGCTCACAGCCACCAGACAGGGCTCTTCTCACCAGGTAACCCACTGGCAGAGGGATGCTGTAGGCCCCTGTCTGCGTGGGCTGCTTTGGAGGTGAAGGATGCTAAATCAGACCCCAGCCAGGGATCCCACTGCCAAGCAGAGGTTGTCCACGTGCTCCTGGGGACCGTGGCAGCTCTAGAGCAGTTCCCTGTTCCTGTTCGTGTGGGGTACAAACCCCATGGACACAAACTTCTGCTCCCCCCTGCAGATGATGCAGACCAACATCGCCGGAGTCTTCGCAGCAGGTGATGCCGTCACGTTCCCGCTGGCCTTGAGGAACAACAAGAAGGTGAACGTCCCTCACTGGCAGATGGCCCATATGCATGGTGGGTGCCTCTCAGTCCCTTCCCCTCACAACAGTGAGTTGATGATGGAAAAGAACCTTTTCCACATGCCAGGGAAGTTTCCAAGCCCTCTAGCAAGAGAATGAGACAACCGCCAACAGGGGAACTGTGCTGTTGCACTGAACATGTTGAAGCATGTACGTTTTATCAGAAAAACTGGGCAGCCTTCCTGAAGTGCATTGCACAGGGATGCCTTGTTACACAGAGGTGGCCAGGGACATGCACCATGTGCTCCCTAGCATCTGCAGCCCTGCAGGAGCCTGATCTTCTTGCCCTGGAACACGTAAGAATTCACATCCTTGGTCTCACAGCCTCAGCTGGGCTGCCCATGCTGCCAGGCTGGCCCAGGAGCATGCTGCAGAGCTGAGACCTTTGTCCCCTTCATGCCACCAAGCCTGGAAACTCTGGCATGATGGGCTGCCCTTGAGTTTTCCAAGGCCACAACCCCACTGTGAGGCCGACCTGTGTCTGCCTCTGGGGTCAGCCTTTGGCCACAGCCCCCTTTAATGCTGGCCCAGACGTGTCTATGCCTGGGGCTGCCCTCTCACTGTCTCCAGGCCCTCAGTGGGTTTATCCATGCCACCCACTTGTGGGGGGAGCTCGGCAAACTCATTTACCCTGGCTCATGCTGCTGCTCCTCCTGCAGGGCGTGTGGCTGCGCTGAACATGCTGGCCCATGGCGTGGAGGTCAGCACAGTGCCCTACCTGTGGACAGCCATGTTCGGGAAGAGCATCCGCTACGCAGGTGAGGGGCTCCCCAGGGTGCTGGAGGAGGTGTCCTGGGATGGAGAAGCCACAGCCATCTTCCCTGCTGTGGACCCTCCACGCTGATGTCTGCCTCAGGTCTGCTCCTGAGGGCTTGGGTCCCTCCTCTGACACCTGCCTGCCCCTGGTGCAGGTTGTGGGCACGGGGGACAGCCCAGCAGGGGCACAGAGAGCTCCCCTGGACGTGCACTCCTCTGAATGAGGGGTGCTCTCGGGTACCCTCATCCTCTGGGGACGGTCTCCTCGTGACTGCAGGGTGCTCCTCGTGTAGCTCCAGGCTGAAACACCCTGTCTCGGGGGCTAAAGCTGGATCCAGAGGGGTTGTTGCTGAATCCAGTTCTGCTCTGCCTTCCAGGCCACGGGGAAGGATTCGATGATGTTGTCATTCAGGGAGATTTAGATGAACTGAAGTTTGTGGCATTTTATACCAAGTAAGTGTTTCTCTTCTCCGTATCTCTACACAGGCATTTGTCTAAGCTTCTTCTGCTAGCTAGGAATTGTTTTTGCCAGAGCTTCTGTCAGTTTTGTTCCTCCCTGGACACTGGGGTTGCAGGACAGTAATAAAAGGCCCTGGAGAAACGATGTGCTCAGCACTAAGCAAGTTAAACTGGTCTCTGGGCCTGATTGTCCCTGCCAGATGGAAGCACCTTGTCTGTTCCATGACGTCTGAGAGCTGATAATGACTTCTCTTAATTTGTTGCTGGCAATGCCCATCAAAGATTTCCTTCCCATCTCATCACTGCGTTAATGATTTGTGACCAGGCCTTGATGGGGACCTTGGGCATCACAGTTTCTGCTTCTGGTTTGGCAAATCAAGCTCAAAAAACTCCTCTATTAACAAGAATGTGAAGGTTAGCAGGAGTTCAGGGGTTTTCCTTACACCTGTAGTGAAGCCAAGCCCTCTCCAGGCTGGGAGCCTATCTGGGAATATTTTCCTGAGTTGTGCTGGCAGCCAGGATGAGTTGCCTCTGATGTTCCTGAGCCATGCTGGCTGTTTTGACTGCTGAGACCGTGCACCATGAGCTTATCCCTAAAATATTTGCTGCTGTTTATTCTTCCATAGAATCATAGCATCACTCAAATATTTTGGTTGGGAAAGACCTTTTAAGATTATTGTGTTCAACCATTCCCCAGCACTGCCAGGTCTCCACTGCCCCGTGTCCCTCAGCACCACATCTCCACAGCTTGGAAACCCCTCCAGGGGTGGGGACTCCACCACTGCCCTGGGCAGCCTGGCACAGGCCTCCACGACCCTTTCAGGAATTGTTTCAGGAGCTCAACCTCCCCTGGCACAGCTTGAAGCTGTTTCCTCTTGTCCTGTCACTTGTTTCTTGGGAGCAGAGCCCGACCCCCACCTGGCTCCAAACTCCTTGTAGGGAGCTGTGGAGAGCCAGAAGGTCTCCCCTGAGCCTCCTTTGCTCCAGTCTGAATAATCCCAAGTCCCTCAGCTGCTCCTCACCACACTTGGGCTCTAGACCCTTCCCCAGCAGCTTCGTTGCCCTTCTCCAGACACGTTCCAGCCCCTCAATGACCTTCTTGGAGTGAGGGTCCCAAAACTGAACCCAGGATTCAAGGTGTGGCCTCCCCAGTGTGGATCCAGGGGGATGGTCCCTGCCCAATCCTGCTGGCCACACTAGTGCTGATACAAGCCAGGATGCTGGTGGCCCTCTTGGCTACCTGTGCACCTGCTGGCTCGTGTTCAGCCAGCTATCAACCAACACCTCCAGGTCCTTTTCCACCAGGCAGCTTTTGTTGCCTGTGTCTTGTCCCAGTCTGAAATAAATGGCCACAAAGCCTCCGTGTCCCTGGAGCTGGAGTGGATTTCTTCAAGTGCATTGCAGCAGTAAGGATGGGGAGAGCGAAGACAGGGAAGCAAACATCTGCAAACTGCTTGGCAGTAGTGTTCAGACAGGGCTTGAGAAGGAGTTCTGGGCAGGAGCTGGCTCCTGCTTGGCAGAGAACATCTCACCAGGGTTCACTGGTGAGATATTTCCTCATCATTGGGCCATTTTCCAATGGCCCAATGTTGGGCATGGCCTCCCCTCCATGTCCCACTCCCTGAAGGTGGCTGCTTTGCCCCCAGCTCTCCAGGATGGAGTCTGGCTGTTGGATGTGTCCATCAGGCTTGGAGAGGCACAAGGCTCACTTTGTCACCCCACAACAGAACTGGGTCCCCAGCACTCCCTCTCCCTCTCCTGGTGCCTGTGCACCTTGGATAGAAACCTGCTGCAGGTGACGAGGCTCCAGCATCTGCTGGCACCCGAGGGCCCTTTGCACATGGACACACCTCTGAGCTCACCAGCACCTTGGTCAAAACGGCCTCAAAGAGTGGGTTTGTGTCAGGGCAGGAGAGAGCTGCTGCTGGGGACACTCCCCTCCCAGCCACAGGGCCCTCACCCCCATCTCACCATGTTCCCATGGGCA
The DNA here is from genome assembly GCF_000691845.1 of Merops nubicus. Taxonomy (NCBI): domain Eukaryota; kingdom Metazoa; phylum Chordata; class Aves; order Coraciiformes; family Meropidae; genus Merops; species Merops nubicus. Next base: position 5,274 of record NW_008624480.1, on the reverse strand, counting down.
TTTCCACCCCACAGCTCCCAAAGCAGCCCTTTAAACCACAGTTTTCTCAGGGAGCGAGAGCCAGGAGAAGACAAAGCCCCATTTTTGGCAGGTTTGCTGGCGTGGTTTGTGCAGTTGTGTGGAGCTGTGGCTCCGTGGGCCCTGCCACCACCCTCAAGGGCAGTATCACAGGGTTGGCATCCAGGAGCCACGCTGGCACATGTTGCCCCCTGGCAGAGAACCCCCAGTGAAACCTCTGTCCTCCTCTCCACACCAGCACCTTTAGCACATTTATCCCAAGCCTCATGAGAAAGGAAGTGTCAGATGGCTTTAGTTAAACATCTGCAGAGCCTGTTGGAGAGGAGAGCCCTGCGGAGGGTGCGTGACCCCTGCCCTGTGCCACGGCCCCACGCTTGGGGTCTGCCTCTGGCAGTCAGGGAGGCCAGGCCCAGTGGGTAGCAGCTCCCTGGTGGGCAGCAGCTCCCCGGGGCGCTGGTGGGCAGTGGGAGGCCCGCTGCTGAGTGCCGTGTTGTTCTGCCACCCAGGAGAGGCTCCCGGAGGAGGCTTTTGGGTCCCGGGACAGTGTCCTGCACTGCGAGCTGGAGGTACTGGGGGGCTGGCCAGTGCCTCTCCCATGGCTGGGCTCAGCTGGAATCAGGTCCCTTTGTTTCCATGAGAGGGCACTGGGAACATTTCTTCCTCTTTTTCTCGTTTGGTGATAGTTCTTCTGGTTGGTGCTAATGCTTTTGGACTGAGGACGATGTCTCAAATCTACCAACTCTTCCTCATTCCTTCTGCTGTGCCAATCAGATGGTTGGGTTCTTCTCCTGGTGTGTGCTGTCTTGGCTGTTGCATGAACCACTGGTGGTTCCCACTCCCAGAGCCTGTCCTCAGCATCAGCGTTCACAATAAAGCTCTTTTTTTTTCCCAGAATTGAAGAAGAAAGCTGTTTCCTCATCCCCCTTCAGCTGTCTGGGCTGTGGAGGGGTCAGAGTGAGGCTCTGTGTCCGGAGGTGTGCAGGATGGTGCTCTGCAGATGTCCCCGTGGGACACTGCATTCACTGCAGCGCTTCAGCTAGAACAGACTGGTGTCATCTCACCCCCCAAGACCCTGGAGATCTTGGGAGATCCAGGGAATTGCTGTTGGTGTCTTCTTCATGGCTGCCCACTTGGTTGTGTTGACCCCTGCAGAGGAAGGGCAGACGGTGCAGACACGGTGCTCACCCGCAGTCCTCCATCTTCCCTCAGCCTTCACCAGACTTCTGGCTGCTCCAGCTCCCAGCTTCAGCAGCAGCACTTGTGTTGCCCCTGAAGACCTTTTGACAAGACAGGATTCCTCCTGGCTTTCCCATCTGGCAGACAAAACGCTTAAAGCCACTGCTGAGGTGGGGTGCTCCAGCTCACCGGTGTTCACAAAAGGAGGAGTTTGTCACGTCTTCCTGACAGAAATTTGGGTTGCATCCACCTTCCCAGCTGACTGGGCTCGAGGCTGGTGGATCACAGCCTCCTTTCCTCTCCACTGTGTGCCTTGGCTTTGCATTCCCTTGAACAGCACGTCTCCCTCTCAGTTTGACGGATGGGTCTCTCCAACCATTGTGTGTTTCCCCACTGGGAGCTGGCTGTGCTCGGGAAACCAAACACGGAGGAAACCACCGAAGCTTCAGGACCGTGTGGTGGTGGTGTTGTGTGCTGAGCACCAGAGGCATCAAGCAATGGTGAAGCAGGCAAGGCCGAGGCCCTCTGTGGTGAAAGTAATGCCCTGTAGGGTGTCCCCAGGGTGTCCCCAGGCGATGGTTCGTGGTGGAATGGAGTTCTCTTGGGCAATTTGTGTTCCTGAACTTGGGGCAACAGGCGAAGAGGGAACCTGAGCTGCAGTGCCATCAGATACTGTCTCGAGAGGAGACTGGCTGGCTTTTGTGAAGAAAACTCAGGAGTCCCTGCACACACAACTGGAGTTACATCCTCAGGGAATGGGGTCCTGTCCAGGGGAGAGTGGAGGACCTAATTTACATCAGGCAGGACATCCCATCGCAGCAGTGGAGATGCAGGCTCTTCCAGAGCACAGCAGCAGCCCTCAGACCAGACAGCCCAGCAGCAGTTCAGCTGAACACATGGGTGCTCTGTGGTCCCCTTGGTGGTCCTCACTCTCACTGCTGGCCACACTCCTGTTCTCTGGTGTGAACATTTTGCTCATCAACGTCTGTCTCACTTCTTAGTCTCGCCTTGTCTGCTGGATGGAAGAGGCTTCAGCTCCCTAAAATCCCCTCTGCTGTAGGTACACAGCTCTGCAGTGAGCTAAGGATGAATGAGGTGGGATTTCCAACGGCATCCAAGTCTTGTTCCAGAGCTCCCTGCAATGCAGCAGCTCCCTCTTTCCGCAGCCATTCCCCATGTTGGAGCCTGGCCAGCGCTGGGCCCTCTCTGGGTCTGGCTGGTGTGGACTAAGCAAGCTGTGGAGAAGCTCTAGGGGTTTGAGGGAAGATTCTGCGCTTCTCGTCTGCTCTGCACACTCATAGGATGGGGTCTCCCCTTGCTCTCCCTTTCTGAGGTGCTCTCCCTTATCTGTAGAGAGCTTCTTTAGGCATCAGAGCCTTTTGAAACAGTCTTCTGTGATGCAGCTGCCCTGTGGCTTTGTGGGACAGCCATGAGATATGATTTCAGCTCCCATGGATGCACTGCCATCAACTGTCCTCAGAAACATGGGTTCTGCCCTGCTCCTCCTGGGAATCGGGCACGTGTTCCCTCCCTGCTGCTGTTGGTCACAAAGCTCTTTGGCAGTGGACTGAAGAGCAGATCTTGATTTGTTGGGTGCTTCTGCTCATCAACTTAGCAATAGCAGCAGTGTTTAATATCTTACCCATCCACCTTCTCTGATCTTTACACTGTTTATCTATCCAGCTATCTATTCATGAGTCAATCCTGGGTTCGGGCTTTGACAATTTCTCCTCTGGTCAACCTCTGCCAACCTCAAAGCAGAAGAGCCCTTCTGGTTTGCCTTGTGACCTTTAGCCAATGCTCCTCCAGCAGTTTTCCATCCTCTTCTCTCCCACTTCATTAGTTTCCCATTCAGCCTTTGAGGTTGTGTTGTGCCACCAGCACTGGCATCCTGGTGGGTCAGCCAAACTGGGACCTGCTGCTGGACATCCCCTGTGCACAGGGGTGGCTGGGGCTGGTGGGACCGTGTCGTTGGACACGCTGGTGCTCTGGCAGGAGCAGCTCCGAGGTGGGCACTCTGCCCACTGGGAAGCAGGGATTGGGAAGGGGACGTGGAGCAACACAGCGGAGTGTCCCACAGGGAAATCCTGACCCTTGATGGCTGCTCCCTGAGGGACAGCAACCCCTGGGCATCCCTGCTGATGTCCAGATTTTTAAGTGACCACCAGATCTACCTTTGCTGGTGCCTTCCCCCAGATCTGTTACCACTCCAGTGTGTGAGCGCTGGTGAGACCGCAGCGGGGCCACCTCTGAGCCCTCTCTTGTCCCTTGTCTCATGCTTCCAGCACAGCCCCCGTGGTGCTCACACCTTGGTCCTGACCCTGGAGTGGGTGTTTCTCTTTGCTTCCCACTTCTCTCCAGCATGTTGCTTTTTGGGTGGTGGAGCTGAGGCTACGTGGGGCTGTGCTAACCACTCTGCTCTGCCCGGCCCCAGGAGTGACGAGGTGGTGGCTGTGGCCAGCATGAACTACGACCCTATCGTGTCCAAGGTGGCCGATGTCCTGGCTGCTGGCAGGACCATCCGCAAGCGCGACGTGGAGTAAGTAGACTCTGCGGGAAGAGGCTGTGCCAGGGCAGGGGCCGAGCACGGCCATGGGGTGCAGGGCAGGGCTGAGCACCCCGAGGCAGGACTGTGGATGGGCTCTGGGCAGCTCCTTCCCACTGCTCCCCACGCCATACCCTTGTCACATCTCCCCTCCCGCTCACTCTGTGCCCCGATGCTGCTTCCCAGCCGCCTGCGGGTCTGGCATCCCACGGGCAGGGGTTTGTCTGAACCCCTTGCAGAGACTCGAAGGGACTGTGGTGCTCAGTGTCACTGTCACTGTCACCCAGGCACCCCGTCAGACGAAGGGACTTGCTGAGAGGGGCTGGGGGAGCAGCCTGAGCACAACCCTCTGGGAGAGCAGAGCCCGGAGTGCTCATGGTGTTGGGACACAAGCCCTTGGTGTCGCAGCCTCTGGTTCATTGGGGGGGAGCTCACACAAACTGCATTTTTCTCCCTTAATTTTTTTTTTTTTAAGGCTTTGCACAGGAAGGAGCGTACCCCTGCATGCAGAGGGTGGGGGGATGAGCTGGGCTGGAAGGCAAATGCCAGGGAATGATAACAGCTGTGAAGGAGCCTTCAGAGTGGGAATCAGAGCTGGGGGGGAATGAGTGTCCCTGCCCATGGGGTGTCTCCACGTCTGGAATAAAAGCAGACTTTTCAAAAAGCTCCAGCCCCCGGGCAGCCCCAAGCCAGCTCAGCCACCTGGGCACCTCCAGGACCAGGAGCCGTGCCGCGGGCCCCCCCAGCCACTGGTGACCTGGGCAGAGTTGTGCCCATCACCTCCAGTATGTCAGGAAATGGTTGCTGGCTGCCCAGTTTGAGGCTGAGAGGGACGTGGCATCTCACGGGCAGGTTAGGAGTGGGGGCAGCTGCCAGCCCCTGTGGTGGGGCTCGGGGAGCCTGGAGGGAGCCAGACCACCTAAACTTGAACATCTTTTCTCTCTCTGTCTCCTGCTGCTTTCGTACCTTTCAGGCTGTTTGTCCGCCATGGCAAGTACGTTCCGTTTGGGGTGCCAGGCGTGCTGGGCTTGGGGGGCGGGCAGGAGGGACAGCCCCCTGCTTGGGCCAGGTCCCTAATTCATGCTGCATGCTGGGGCTGGCAGAGGCGCCATGGCGGTGGGCATGGCTGCTACGTCCCCTCTGCAGGCTGCTGGTGCCTTTTGGTTAGGACCCCACTCGGCTGGGAGCCACCGCCCGTTGGGTGGCTTTCCGTGAATTTTCAGTTGAATGCCAGAAGGGCTTGGTTTAAGTTAAAAAAAGAAAAAAATACTGTTTGAACTCAGTTTCCCACAGAATTAAGGATTTGCATGTCAGCATTTGAGCAGCTACACTGCCACGTGGGTGAGGAGGGGGAAGAGGCACTGCCACCCTGCCCAGGCTGTGCCCCAGCGTGGAACAGCTCGGGCACAGGGCAGGGACTGAATGCTGGGCACATTCACCCGCCCACGCTGGGAAACATCTGCTTCATCTCACTGCTGGTTTGTTTTTTTTTTTTTTTTTTTTTTCTTTTTACAATGGGGATTGTGCTCGACTCA
>NW_008624479.1:1369-1609 GCF_000691845.1 Merops nubicus | reverse complement strand
CCCCTCATCCTCTCGCCGTCGCAGTACCACAACTACACCCAGCCCAAGGGCAACTTCATTCCTTACGCCAACGAGGAGCGGCGTGAGTACCGGTGAGAGCTGCCGCTCGCCGGTGACCAGCGTCCCCTGCCCTGTCCCCGTCCCTCTCTCCATCCCTGGGGTGTGACGGGGCTGCAGGGAGGGCAGCCCGCAGCGGGGCTGGCACTGGGGCTGGCTGAGGATTGGGGCAGAGCTTGGCTG